>NC_055686.1:32421378-32723875 GCF_017639745.1 Melanotaenia boesemani | reverse complement strand
AGAGGATAAAATTAACCTATTGGGAAGGCAGGGGTTGTCGTTGGGGGCGTGAGACACCCCCCTAATTTAGGGGAAATGCTGCATTTGGTGACAATGAAGAGGAAAGATTTTACTTTCAAATAAAAACAAAAAACCTTAAGCAGAACCAGACTCAGGAAGGGTGCCCAACTGCCTTAACTGATTGAGAATGGAGAGAACAGGAAACCTACTGAGACGGAAAAAGTGAAACACAATTAAATGACAAAAACGTCAAATATTTGTACATAGAAATAAAGAGCAAAGACAACAAAAGTAGAGGAAAGATGTCAGGATATCTTGGCAAATCACCCAACAGTCCAAATTCTCATTTATGCTCTGCATTAAATATGCATGTTGATAAGGATGGAGCCTTTTTTCAGTCTTCTGCATCCTTTACCTGCATTTCACTCCATTTTCAGAGAGCTTGCTGATGCATACCTAGACACAGCAAACAGAGAAGTACCACTGAAAACTGCAGAGACAGTGATGTACAGTATAGCTGAAGTGCAACCAGTGAAAGAAACAAAGAAGAAGAAGCTGCAATATATTTATTGGCAACACAGATTAATGCCTCAGAACTCAGATGTGAACTCTGAACTCTGCACTCCCCTCTAGTGGATATATTGCCTAACAACCATGCCAACATAAAGTGTGCATTGGAGTTTGTGGGCAGCGACATTTAACAACATTTAAATCAGACAAACCTATTGATGTATATAATGGGAGAATAAATGAGGCTTAAGTAGTGCAACTAAAGGGATGGCTAAGAGCCATCAAGTCAACCCTAACTATAAGCCTTATCAGAAAGGAAAGTTTGAAGTCAAATCTTAAAGGCAGAGAAGGTCCCTGAGACCAAACTGGGAAGAGAAAATATGTTCTGTCTTCTCTGCATGTTTTAGGTATTTCCAACTATATCACACCTGATTCGGATTAACTGAACTGCTCATCAAATTCTTTGCAAGCCTGACCAGGACTAAGTATCACTGTAATGGTGCTCGGTCACTAAGAGCATCATCACCGGATGCAAATGAGCAGGTCCTTTTCTTTAGTCTGTGTGTAAGAAGAATTTTAATTCTACTGTGGATTTAACAGAGAGCCAGTGAGGAGAAGATAAAATGGGGTAAATACAGATTGATCTCTGCTGCTAGTTCTCATCAGAACCCTCACTGCAGCATTTTGGATCAGCTGGAGGCTTTTCTGAGCACTCAGCTTGTCATCTATGACAACTTGAAGAAATGACATTCAATCAATCAATCAATCAATCAAACTTTATTTATAAAGCACTTTTCATGCAGGGCCCACACAAAGTGCTTTACATGAAAAATCAATTTATGCAAATTAAGACAAAAAGAAACTACATAACAGTTACAGCTACAGTTGCACGCAGGAACATGCATATAAACACACAAAGCAGGTACACCCCCCCCCCACCCCGAGTAAAGTTAAATGAAAATAAAATAACAAGATATAAAATTTTGAAAAAATAAGCTTAAGATCAAATAAAATTTAGTTAAAAGCTAAGCTAAAAAGATAGGTCTTAAGCCTCACCATATGTCTTGGTCCTCACCCTTGGAACAATTAATAGCCCGCTACCAGAGGACCTCAGGGTCCGCGAGAGTTCATAATTTAAAAGCAAGTCGGATAAACAAGAAGGCCCAAGATCATGAAGACATTTATAAACTACTAAACTCTGTTTTGCCTTTTTTTTTTCAATTTGACTCATTCATTTTTGAAGTTGCTGTAAAATGTCGCAAAGAAAAACCTACACTCATAAACCTTTTTTTCTGCATGGCTATTTACTGAGAGATGTCTATAAGTCTGCCTGTCCATTTATGTAACTGATAGCTGCTAGAAGGTAGTTGAGCAGTAAACAACATACTATTACTTAATTGTTTTGAAAACCACCTATACTGTTGATAAAATTAGTATTTTTTTAATTTCTTTTTTTATCCCTATTTATTTAGGGATTTTGTCAGCTAAAAATGGCTCATAACGCCCCCAACGGGGTAAAACCGGGTATTGGTTTTTGTGACTTGGAGCCAAATATTTTAAAAACCTCCCAACCCTTCCTTCCATATGCAACTCGACTTGTGGACATAGAAACCACACCCACCAACGCATATGCAGGGATGTGAACTCATACGGTATAGATCTGCTAGTTTCCGACTTCTATTCTTTCACAGAGTTTCTGATGAAATATTCCTGTAATGGGATGGATTTGTGCTTTTGAGGTGTTTAAAATGATGTCTTAAAGGCCGAATCAGTAGTTCCGGTCTGAGTGAACGCTGGCGAGACTTGCTGCCGCTGCTCTCCGGTGATTTTAATTCTTATTTAATTCTTATTTAACTCTTAAATAATTCTTATTTAACTCTACTGGATTTTAAACTGGTTCTACTGGACGGCACTCCACTACATCCAAGTAATTCCAAACTTATCCAGTACCCTGTTTGACTCACCAACCACCCGGATTCGCAGGAGCTAAGTTGGAGCTAACAACTGCCTCTTCAACGGCTCCAGTAGCTAACCTGCGGCTAACTATGCAGCCTACCTTCAACTTTGGTGGGACCTACCTCTGCTCGGTGCTTGCCTGGGTTTTCCAGTTATCCTTCCATCTCCCTGTGTCTGGAATCCTCCAGTACTCTGAGACAGAGCTCTTCCGACTGCGTTTCCAGCAGACTGGAACGCCACCATCTGTGCTTCACCTCCATCCTGACCTGGCTGTCTTTCCCCGGCGGAGAACCATTCACCGGGGTTCCCGGCGGAACTTCCACTCGGACAACTCCAAACAGATAAAGTCCATTTGGTCCACATCCAGGCGCCCTCATCGGAACACCGGTCGTGCTGCTGATCACAGTGTGCTAGCCCACCTAGCTAGGTCGGCTACCAACTCTGACACCACCGTAAACTTCAGTCTTCTGAATATCCTCTCACTAACTGACAAGGAACATCTCGTCCAGGATCTTCTCGTCGACCGTGAGTTGGATTTTTTATGTTTGACTGAAACTTGGCAGCAGCCAAATGACTACACTTGCCTAAATGGAGCTAACCCGCCTGGGTTTGTTTACTATTGCAAACCACGTGACTCCGGCCGTGGAGGTGGTCTCGAGCTGTTTGCCCGTGAGAAGTGGAGAGTCTCACAGGTCTCTGCCCCTTCCGCTCCCTCGTTTGAATCAATGGTCCTACTGCTGCCTGGTCCTGTTCCAACCTTCATCGCTACAGTTTACCGTCCACCCAAGCCCAATAAGGACTTTTTAAATGACTTCTCTGCATTTCTGGCTGATCTCTCCTCACGATCGCCCAACATAATAATTCTTGGAGATTTTAACATCCATATGGACAATGTAAATAATATTCTCACCAGGGATTTTATGTCTTGTCTTAACAGTTTTGGTCTCCAGCAGTTTATTACTGCTCCAACTCATTCAAAAGGTCATATTCTTGACTTAGTTTGCTGTTCAGGTTTAATTCCCACTGGTTGCAAAACAGATGTGCTCCCCTTCTCTGACCATATGATCATTTCTTTTTCTGTCAGTCTGGTTCTTGCAAAAAACAAGCGCTCACGTGACATATCCTTCCGTAACATTAAGGACATTAACTTGGACACTCTCTCTACTGCCATTAACGCTCTACCCCACCCTGACAGTTTCTCTAGCCCTGATGATCTTGTCTCACATTACAATAACAGTCTTCAGAATCTGCTCAATAACTTGGCCCCTCTAAAAACTAGATCAGTCACTTTCAACTGCTCTTCACCCTGGTTTACCCCAGCTCTCAGAAAACTCAAAACCAAAGGACGTCAACTGGAGCGACTCTACAGGAAAACTGGTTTAACTATCCACCAGGAAATGTATCAAAACCACATCACTTACTATAGGGACTGCTGCAAACTTGCCAAATCCACCTATTATTCTAGTTTAATTAATTCTAATGAAGGTAACACAAAGGCTCTATTTTCTCTCTTGAACAATATTACACAACCTCCTGACTCCCTTCCACCTCACATGGCCTCATCTGCTTTCTGTAACAGTCTAATCTCATTCTTCACATTCAAAATCCAGAATATTCATCAACATCTCGCTCCAAATGTTTAATCCTTCTCCATTACCTCCCCTTCTGCCTCCTTCCATCTCTCTTTCTGCATTTACTCTCCCCCCTATCACTGCCATCACTGAATTAATAAGGAAATCAAAATCATCCACCTGTCGACTAGACCCCATCCCAACCTTCCTAGTAAAAGCATCTGCTTCCTCACTGGCGCCGCTCATTACTTGCATCATACACTCCTCCCTCACCACTGGTCTGGTCCCCCCATTGTTAAAAACTGCTGCCATCACCCCAATACTTAAAAAACCCGGCTTGGATCCTAACAACCTTAATAACTTTCGTCCCATCTCCAATCTGCCGTTTATTTCAAAACTACTGGAAAAAATAGTTTCCTCACAACTCCGAGCCCATCTATCCATTAACAATCTATATGAAGAATTTCAATCTGGTTTCCGTCCACTCCACAGCACTGAAACAGCATTACTAAAAGTCACCAATGATCTCCTTCTAGCAGCTGACTCTGGTTTATTATCCATTCTTATCCTTCTCGATCTGAGTGCGGCCTTCGATACTATTTCCCACTCCATCCTTCTGACTAGACTCTCCTCTATTGGCATTACCCACACTCCTCTTAACTGGTTCAAATCATACCTTTCTGGCCGCACTCAGTTCGTACAGCTGAAATCATCCCATTCCCAGTCACTCCCAGTCACCACAGGTGTGCCCCAGGGCTCAGTCCTGGGGCCCCTGTTGTTCATCATTTATCTCCTCCCCCTTGGTCATATCTTCAGAAAACACCACATACATTTCCATTGTTATGCGGATGACACCCAGCTCTATCTCTCCACAAAGCCAAACTCCACTCTCCCACCAACCTCACTCACAGATTGTCTTCATGACATTAAGTCCTGGTTCACTTCAAACTTTCTCAAATTAAACAGTAGTAAAACAGAAATGTTATGAGTTGGCACCAAATCCACCCTCTCTAAATCTGATAGTTTCTGCATTCCCATTGATGACTCTTCCATCTCTCCCTCCCCTCAGGTAAAGAGTCTGGGTGTCATCCTCGACAGCACTCTTTCTTTCACATCACACATTAATAACATAACACGGTCCGCATACTTCCATCTCCGCAATATCAACCGCCTACGCCCCTCTCTCACCCCTCACACCACCGCCATACTTGTACACAGCCTGGTCACATCACGCTTGGATTACTGCAACTCCCTTCTGTTTGGTCTTCCCCAGAAATCAATTCATAAACTTCAGCTGGTACAGAATGCAGCAGCCAGAATCATCACTAGAACCCCATCCATCCATCATATCACCCCCATCTTACAGCAGCTCCACTGGCTCCCCATTACCCATCGCATTCACTATAAAATTTTGCTGTTAACCTTTAAGGCCATACACAACCTCGCCCCTCCATATTTTTCTGATCTCCTCTGTGTTGCCAAACCGGTCCGTTCCCTCAGATCCTCCTCTGCAATTCACCTCATCTTCACCCCCGCTCGCCTTGTCACCATGGGGAGTAGAGCTTTCAGCTGCTCTGCTCCTCATCTGTGGAACTCACTCCCCCCTGACCTCCGCAACTCTGATTCTATTCATTTGTTCAAATCCAAACTGAAAACACATCTGTTTAAACTGGCTTACTCACTATAATGTACATTGTTGCAATCACTGTTTTATGTTTTTCCTGTATTTTATTGGATTTATTCATTGTTGTGTTTTTATTGTACGGTGACCTTGAGTGTGAGAAAGGCGCCTTTATAAATAAAATGTATTATTATTATTAAAAGTAACACTGGACTTTATTCTTTACCTGCTGATCTTCATTTGGCAACAGACAGCAGCTCAAATCATAGCAGCGGCAACGTACAGCAGCACTTCCTGTAGCTGCCACAACCTGCCACGAGTCTCCACAGCTTTCCAGAGCTGCTGACAGGCCAACATAACAGCGCTAACAGCTCAGACTGATATGGTTCAGGAGTTGAGCTGAGGAGATTGAGGAGGGTAAAGTCTTCCACATCAAATATCGCTCTGTGACACAGGTGCCTTGTGAATCTAGCGTTTCATTTTGCCAGTGTCCGCTGAGCTGCTGTCTGTCAATCATTTCTGTCTGTGTTTCCCAACCTGCCCACTCTCCACCCCAACCCTTGCAGGCATTTTTTAAAAATTGGGAGTTACGCAAAAAGTAAGGATGCATATTGATACATAGTTTGTCTTTATTTAACATGTGAAATATTTTTTGTGGCTCTTTGCTTTAACATGCAATATAGTAATCTACCTTGAGCATGTGCTTCTCTGTGTTCATATCACTGTACATTGAAAGAACATTTTCTTTTGTTTGCTTTTAGTTTCACAACAGAGCTGGAAAAGCACTGTAAGAAAGCCAATCGATGATGAAGACAAGTAAAAGCTTTGAGCTTTACTTTCACTTCCCAGTCATATTTAAAACCTTGAGTGCACAGTACACCTATATAGCAATCTGTCAATTTGTGGAGAGTTATGCATGCAGAGGGCGGAATAAAGACCCATGTATTCTCCCTTTACATACATAAATCGGTACAGCTCTTACAAACTTCACTGCCCTCACCCATAGCCAATACATCCACCAGAGGGCAGTGCAGAATTCGAAGTTCAACTCAGAGTCTCAACATCAGTTTTAGTCAATAGTAAACATGATAATGTTCCTTCTCAAAAAGAGACTATAAAAAGAGACAATGATGGAGTGCAATGATGGAGGCGGTCTGTCCACCTCCATCAAAGCTTCTCCCTCTTGTTGTGCCTTTCACAGGCTGCAAATTAGCTATAACGCTCTACACTGACCCCAAGGGTTTCTGGTGGTACTGCTCTATTTGCATCAGGGTACGGATTTGCAAGGGTCCTGCAAATGGACCAAATTATGTGATGCAGAAGATGGACAACATGTTCCATATCCATTTATAGTGTCGAGAATAAACAGGCCTTAAAGACCCACTACAGCACTTCTGCAATTTTCTCATCCCCCTATTGTTGGTACATTTCAGCATCCATCTTGCATCCCACTTGTACTGTGAGAGCTCTCCAGCCAGTAAAATTCTTATTAGCTCTTGTTCTGTGCCTTTCTCGCTTTCTTGTCCTCTTCTCCCGATAACAATTCTTGAGTTTTTTTTTATTGTTTGGATTTGTTTTGTTTTGTTTTTTTTTCCTGAATCAGCCACGGTGCACGTTCCAAAGGGCCGGTGTGTTTATTTCTGTTAGCTATGACGCAGTGCGCTGAGCAAAACTTGACTGCAACATCATGCAGTATCCCAGATGAAAAAGTTGTATAGTGCAGTTTCGCAGCCTCATGACACTGCCAGGCAACGACGGCTCCAGAAATGCGCATGATAGATGTCACTGTCCCATCAAATGAGTCTGAAATGCAGAGTTTTCAGGTTGGAAAGTTACACAATGCATCTTTAAAAGGTGAACCACTGTGGGCTGCTGAGCAAGGCACTTTACCTGCCCAACCACTCCCCAGATGCTTGCATAAGGCAGCCCACTCATCTCTAATATCTACAAGAGATTTAGGAATAATGGAATGAAAATCAGATTTAACCTTTTTTATGCTTTAATACTCAATTATACTTGTTTGGATTTGGAAACATTCAAGTTATTAACAATTAAACTGAAATACTGTTGAGGTTTTCCGTTTTTTAATAACGACCTCCAATCCAAATAATATCTTAATGTTTAAAGTTGCAAGACATGTTAGTGTAGCAACTCTGTAAAAGCAGTGCTCTTTAGCTATAGATTTGGATCTAAAAGGTTTATATGGTACGTGGGACATAAAATAATATCCACCATCTTTGTGTTTTGAAAGCTAAAGTAGTGAGGTAAAAGCTTACAGCACACCGTTGTCACCGCCATCAGCTTACTCATAATGGCTCTTTCGTCCCCCAGCTGTCCCTTCCAGAGTCTGTGTGTGTGTGGTGCTTATTATGTATCTTTGGCATGTTCTCTCCATGACAACCTAATTGCTACTTTCAGCAACACACTGACAATCAGATCGAAAACAGCAATCAGGAATGTGGCTCATTTTGACAGGATGGTGGTTCATGAGATGTTTGTGTTGGAGATTTTTTCTCTATTTTCCATTTTTGTTTCCATTTTCAGTATGATAGGTCGTTATTTACATTGCTGGTGTCAGTGAGAAGAGTAGTAAAAGAGGGAGTGAGGGAGGAAGCGAATTGTGGAAAATGTGAAAACTGAGTTTCTGTTTCTGTCTTTAAGTGCATTTTTGTTCCAATCAACATGAGTTGATGAGATGATATGTTACCAATCTTAGAGTCAGGAGTCTTATGTATATAAAAGTTTTCATATCTGCTAGACAGTTACTTACTTAGCTGACTTAAGTAAGTAAAGTTTATTTGTGTAGCACTTTTCACATACAGTCATCACAGAGTGCTTCACAGAGAAAGCAGTAGATAAAATAAAAACACACAAAATAGAGGTATAAAATTTAAAATAATTAAAAACCTTGCTGGAATCAATATGTTTTTAGCTGCATTTTAATAATATCCACAGAGTCCAGGCTACGTGAAGATGGGGCAGGTTTTTCCACCATCTGGGTGCCACTGCTTGGAAAGATCAGTCGCCACCAGCCCTGAAGTGAGAGCAAGGACTGTTAAGATTCTGATTGGACGACCTCAGACTTCAACAGGACATATACGGCCGAAGCAGGTCAGCAAGAGCAGTAAAGTTTTCAATCAAGATATTAAAATGAATTCTAAAACTGAAAACCAGTGAAGCAACTTTATAAACTAGTTTTGCATGTTGCTCTACAGAAAGCTCTATCTAATATGTTCTGTTTAATATCAGGGATGGCATTATCTGGTGCCATAATCAATTTTTCAGTTCTATCTGAATTTAGCTGAAGATGACTGTTGCCATCAGCCACTGTTTAATCCTCATCAGAGAGTTAACTAAGGCTAGTTTCACACTGCAGGCCATAATGCTCAATTCAGATTTTTTTGTGAAATCCGATTTTTTTGAGAGTCCGTTCACATTTCCAATTAAATACGACTTGTATGTAATCTCCTGTATGAACCCTATGCACACCAAAAATGTCCCACATGTGTAGAAGACATGACAACAGTGAGTGTGCGTGTGACGTCTTCCTGTTTGTGGGAGTAAACATAGACAGTAACAACGGAGCTTATGTTGTAATTTTTAATTTATTATTCAACCGTAGCCAGCACATTTTTGATGAAATCATTTTAAAGAGGAGATTGCAAAAGAGGAGAGCCAGATTTTTGGCCATGGCATTTTGTGGAGCAGCAGCAACGTCTATACAGAGAAGTGTGTGGGTAAGGAGTTGCAGTCAGGAGTGATGGGAATGATGGGAGTGATGTGAGCGCCTTTACAGATAAGAGTTTATAAACAATGATGTGTATGACGGGTAGGTCGGATTAATGCAACCTGGCTGTTCAGACTGAAGTCGCGTGGCAAAAGATCAGATACGTATCAGATTTAGGACCACATATCCAAGTGGCCTGGGTCGCATTTGAAAAAATCGGATCTGTGTCGTTCAGACTGTCATGAAAAGCATAGGGGCCAAAAAATCGGATTTGGGTTACTTCAGCCTGCAGTGTGAACCTAGCCTAAGTAGGCATTTGAATGAGTATAGTTGTAAATTATAGGCATAAAGATAATAAGAGATATTATATGTTTTATTTTCAGGTTTAAGGGAAACATATAAAACAAAAACAAAACAGGCCCCATAACAGAGCCCTGAGGAACTCCACATGACAGCTCAGAAGACTCAGACATTAATTGATTTGCAAGCACACTGAAACTCCTTTCAGATAAGTATGAAGAGAACCAATTCAGAACAGAGCCAGACATTACAATGAGGTCCCTAAGTCTGAGTTCCCAAGCTGAGGAGAGAGCTAACAACACCAGGACTTTGCATTTGCCAGAGTCTGCTGACATCAAAATGTCACTAAAAACATGTGAATTATTATTATGCTGTTTCAGCAGAATGCATTTTACAGAAACCAGATTGGAAGTGATCTTGGATGCCATTTTTAAGTAGATAGTTAGCTGGACAGAGCTTAGTCTAGCAGGTGTCACATGATCAAGTACAGAAGATCAGTTCTAAAAAGTAAATATGCAAAATAAGGCCTCTGGTATTAGTTTTGTTTACATGGACAAATATTTAATCTATCCAATTGAAATCAATCTGATCAGAGATTTTGTGTTTACATGCACACTAGATAGAGTGATCTGATCAGCTGCATTTACATGACAGACACATTTAATACGATCTAATGCTTTTGACCTGCTAGCTCGGAAGAAGAAGGTTTTTTTTTAACCTCTTGACTGTTGAAATACTCAAAAATCTTTCAGTTTCTAACAAAAACAATGTATCGACCGCATCCCCTGTTATTCTGATTGATTCCGATCTGATTAAAGATGCTCCATATAAATGTAGCTATTGATAAGGCCATTGCAATTCTTGGTGTCATAAATTTAACTAAGTGTTGGAAACATTCCTCAGAGAGTTTGCTCCATATTGACGTGACAGCCTCACACAGTTGCTGCACATCCATGATGAGAAACTCCCGTACCACCACATCCCAAAGCTGCTCTGTTGGATTGAGATCTGGTGACTTTGGAGGCCACTGGAGTCCAGTGAACTCATTGTCATGTTCTAGAAAGCAGGTGGAGATGATCTGAGCTTTGTGACATGGTGCATTGTCCTGCTGGAAGTAGCATCAGAAGATGCTACACTGTGGTCATAAAGGGATGGACATGGTCATGGTCAGTTGGGACTAAGTGGCCCAAAGTGTGCCAAGAAAATGTCCTGCAAACCATTACAGCTCCAGTCTACCACTGACACAATGTAGGATGGATCCTTGCTTTCATGTTGCTGATTTATAAGAGATTCATGATCATCTGCACTTCTTATTTACCAAGTTTACAACTCAACAAGAGGGTGATTCAAAGTGTTTACAGAGACCTTAAAACATAATCACACAGCAGAAAGTAAGAGTAATTTACAATTAAAAACAACAGATAAAAGAAGAAGAAAGAACATTAGATAAAACATTATTAAGTTTAAACATGGATAATAAAGGTAGATCCTTTTTGAGTGCATTCAGACACTGTTCTGGTACTGGTATTGGATGTGTCTCCCACTTCATTCTGGAGTCTCTGAACCTTGGTGCTTTCTGGTGATCCTGGTCACATTAATGCCAGTAAAGTAATGCTAGGTAAAGTCAGGAAAGCTAGGGGTTGACTCATTATTACAGTTTCCCAAAAATGATATGCAGACAACAGAATGAATTCCTTAAAATGTCAGGATGTCAGCGCAAGCCTACATAAATCTAGACACCAATAATTCAGTTATAATATCGGCTATAGGCTGACAAGCTTAATGATTGGCTGTCATCTCGCACAATTAAAGGGACAGTTAGCTAAATATAAGCAAAGAAATGAATGAAATCTTCCTCATGCTACATTAATATCTGATATTGATTAGATGTGTGATTCATAGAGAATGCAGAAGATTAGTTAACATTTTGTCAGATCACAGTAATAAACTGGAGGGTAAAACCAGGCAACAACAATTACACAAACAAACAGTGAAAAACCAAGTTTGTGCATAAGTTTGTGCAGCACAATAAAAGAAAAGCAAGAAAGCAGAGCCAGCTGACATTAAAAACAAATGGTGTGACCTTAAATTATAAGAAAAAAAAGTCTATTTGTACATGACACTTTACTGCCTCACACCTTTATTGATAGCTGTTATCACTTTGTTCATAAAGCAGATGCAAAGGTCACCACAGGCTCAGATGCATATATTCCATAAATATTCCAAGCTGCAATACCACAGCATAACCAGTGAGGAAATCACTCATGTCTACTGTATATGTTACTTATTTATGTTGGATGGCGGTTCTGCTGTGGGTTTATTGCCTCGTTAAGAAGAGCCTTGCTTGTCCCCTGCATACAATGCAGAATAAGATCCCTAATACAAACACACACAGAATAATGTAACTATGTAAAGATGTAAAAAAATAAACAAACAAACAAACAAACAGTAATCATGAGCAATATTTGAATACATGCATTGCAGCTTCATAAAGAGCTTTTGTCCACCGTGCATGGGTCAGTTTTTTCTTTTTTTTTTTTGTTGTTGTTGTTGTTTGTTTTTGTCTTTGCAAGCCTATAAGAGGGTATCAACATGACAAAGAGACAGTCAATGCAAATGTAAATATTAATAAGGTCTGAATCCACCTATAAACATATACTGTATTTATAATTTTGCACTTGATCTTGAACTTGTCCGAAAATCAGAATGAATGGATACGATAAGACTCAGCTTATTGAGTCTAGAGTCAGTCCTAAACTGAACAATGTAAACTCATCAGTGTGATGTAAATGTATGTATGCATGGGTCTATATTTTGTACAATGATATGCATTGATTTTGACTGTGTAATTATTGTTGGTGAATTTAACATCCATGTTGGCAACCCTTAGGACAAAGGAGCTAAAGACCTGAGTAACAATGTGGACTTTTGCTGACTCAGGATGTAACAGAGCCCACATAAGAGACACACTCTGGACTTACTGATTTTGAAGGGACTGTGATAAATGACAAATGATGCTGATAAATGTTTGCTTTGGAAAAATGTCAGTCTTCGTTGTCCCGGAAAACTGAGGTGATTGTCTTTGGAGCCTAAAGCTGTGTTTCCATTACAGTTTGTTGCAAAATAAAAACGACATTTCTAAAACTTTGAGAGTGCAATTATGATTTACAGCTGTTTCCATTGAATGGTGTTTAGCAAATTAGCTGTAAATCTCTTAAAGTCTTGTCCCGTGAGACTCCACTTTGAGGAGGATGGAGATTTCTAATTCTTTTTAAAACTCTGAATTCTCCTGTTTTTTGCAATCAAAGATGCTGGTTATATATTTTTTCTTTATTTGTAAAAAGATTTCTCTCTCCTCCTGCATCTATTCATACTGCTCCAACTTGTCTTTAAATAAACTGGTCACGTGACCCTACATCACATGTAAATGCAAAATGTGTTTCCATTACACATTTGCAATATTCTTCTATAGTGGCATGTCTGGAAAACCTCATGTTTTTTTAGCGATATTTGAGAGGCTTTTTCAAAATTTAGGTGTTTCCATTTTCAGTTTTTTAATGCAATATTATGATTTTGTGCAATTCTTGGGGTAATGGAAATGCAGCTAAAGAGAAACAATTAAAGAGCACCACAGAGCTTCAGTCAATACACCTAAAAACCACCCACCAGACCAGAAATCTGGGTGTATTGATAGACTAAGACCTAAACTTTGAAAAACACATTAAGGGAATCACAAAGTAACCCTACTATCGCCTTAAGAATATATATCAAAGATAAAAGATCTGATGTCTCAGCAGAACATGGAAAAACTAGTCCAAGCTTTCAACAGCTTGAATATTTAACTGTTTTCACAGGTCTACCTAAAAAATCAATTAGACACCTGCAGCTTATTTATTCAGAACTCTGCTGCTCGAGTCATCACTAAGATCAAGAAAGTAGATCACATCAGTCCATCTCTGAAGTCTTTACACTAGCTGCCTGTTTGTCAGACAATAGACAATAAAGTTATGTAGATGGTCTATAAAGCTCTGACTGGCTTAGGACCAGGGATGAAAGTAAGCCGGTACAGTCTGGTACTGTGTACCACTAAAAGAATCACTGGCAGTATGCAGTACCAGAAAGATGGGAGAGTGGCTGCCTGCTATAAAGGCCAGAAGAGGTCACGACTGCACTCTGGGTCAGACAGTAGATCCATTAGCAACATGTGTTTAAAAATTCCTTCATTCTGAATTGTTTCTGAACAGTCAGTTACTGGACGGAGCTTTGACCGGGCATTTCCCTCTCTTCATCAAGGCTCTTGCCCTGCTCGCCTCCGCCCCCTCAGAGAGCCCGCTGGCAGCTTCTCCACCAAGCGGCAACCTCCAGTGGTAAAATTTGAAGTCTATGCAAAAGTGCAAATGATTGCAGTTCACCCCTCATCCACCAGGGGCTGGCTCCAAAACAGAGTCAATCCCGATAGATTCCTCAGTTAAAAAGACCAACTCCACAGTAGAAATAAACATGTTTAACGCCTGGTTAAAAAAAAAAAAAAAACATTAGGATTAATAGGTCATGTTTACCTTCATGACAACTGTGATGGGGAATCATTTTTTTCTAACTCATCCGTTTGGATGTTATTTAATCTTGAAATTCAGCATAATTAGGGGCAGGTCCTTTTGATTGACAGGTATCCAATATCCATGGCAAGAAGGGAGAATGCAGCACAGCTGTGGTTTTTAGCCAGCTAACAGCGCGCCTTAGCTTTAGCCCACCTACCTCCATTAGCTGGTTAGCTACCATTAGCTCCAGGTTAGCTCGGTTGGCTCTTAGCTTGGAGTTTGATGGGTGTCAATCATCCACCCCCACCTTCACAGTCCCCCTCTCAGCTCCACCTCTTTGCCTATTTTTGTATTTTCTGGGAAAGATAACACGCATGACGCTACCAAGATCGCAACGGTGGGAACTTCCCAATGAGCTTCAATGCAGCTCTTCAGAAACCTTCGGGTGATGTCACAGAGACTCCGTCCATCATTTATATACAGTCTAACTATAAAACACTTAACAAAATTTAAATATCTACCAGTTATCTTCTACAGACATTTTTAAAAAAAAGTTTTTGCTTGTGACTTCATGAGCTGTTGTTGAGACTTGTACTCTGCATGTTTATTTATGCTCCAATTAAAATAAATAGTTTAACATATTGTATATAGGCCACAAGTCACAGGAATTAACCACAATAGTCTAAAAGATATAGTACCTGAGTCACTGAATTCACCTTTTTTGAGGAATTATCAAACAGTGCTTGTATTTATTTGATATATGTTGTGTGTGTGTGGGTGTGTGTGTGTGTGTTGGATAGGTGAGTGGGTGGGAGGAATTACAAAACACCAGCTTTAAACACGGCAATTAATCTGTTTGCTCTCCACCTGAAGCATTCTGACCCGTGTTTAACATGAAGCACGGCTACAGCATTAATCCAAATTAACCCGTGTACAATTTTTTTTCAGGGACAACTTCAGCCTGGCATATCTGAATTAGCATACTGGAGTTTGAAGGCCATATTTCAGATATCTGCATTAGCAGAGACATTGAAGGGATTTACCCTGCAACCCTGTTGAGAGCTGACTGAACACCTGAATGAACTGAACCACAAAGACATGCCAGCCACAGGAACTAAGAGCATTTGGCATCAGTGTCAGTGTATGGTGAAATTATGTTCTTGATACTGTGCAGTTAAGTTGACAGGCACAATCAATAGTGCTTCAAGTGTCCTATTTCTGTGGCTATTCATCTACTTGCTTTCATTTTGTGCTGTGGTTAGTTCAAAGTGATCAGCCACAGCTACATAAGACTTTTTTTTTGTTATTGTTTTTTTAACTTTACCACTTTACAAAGGTTATATTTGTTATTCCTTTAAATGATTTATGTCTAAATGTATATAAGATTTTACTTAATATATAATATGTTTATCCTGATCTATGGTCATGGCTTATGTTCACAAAGCATAAATCCAAAAAAAAAAAGAAAAAACAACCTCTTTTAGAGCTGTAGGTGCAGAACCGAGAGCATGACACCAAAAGGCACTCTCTATGCTAAGTGAAAAACAGGCTTTTTTCATAAAAGAGGAGGTTCAAAGTTACAAAAACTAAGACGGCAATGACAGAAAATGAAGCTGGCTGGGGTGAAGCCCAAATGCATAAAGGTAAAATAAATAAAAAAAATAAATAAAATAGAAGTTGTAGGAGGCTGGAGGCGCAGATGATTAATGATGGGGAAGATCAAACACAAGTCCACTAAAATACCAATATCCATCCATTATCTTTGCCCACATATTCCAGTGCATGGTCATTAGCAGCTGGATCCTATCCCAGTTGCTACTAATGGAGAGGCGGGGTACACCCTGGACACGTTGTCCATCACAGGGTCCACACAGAGAGACAAACAATCACTCACACTAGCTCCTAGGGAGAATTTAGAAACACCAATCAACCCATTTGATCGAGCACTATAAAATTGTCATGGGAAACACAAATCGTAGAGTCAACAAGTACTCCAACTGTTTTTTCATACCATTAAATACTACTCAGAATTCTAGTCTAGCATGAGTGAAATACACCCTATAAGCACTTCTACATCGGACCAAACAAGCTACATAATCCACACAAGGAGAAAGAAAGTTGATTGGATGGAGCAGCTAAATGCTACATTTTCAACCCTGAGCCTCTAGATGTGAGATCCAGACCAGTGCCCAGACCATCAGTGGTGTGACAACACTCTACAAAATCAGTGTTGCGTTTCCTGGTTGGGTTTTACACAAAAACAAGT
This sequence comes from Melanotaenia boesemani, assembly GCF_017639745.1. NCBI lineage: Eukaryota > Metazoa > Chordata > Actinopteri > Atheriniformes > Melanotaeniidae > Melanotaenia > Melanotaenia boesemani. The sequence goes on along the minus strand of NC_055686.1, from coordinate 32,707,386 downwards.
TCAGTGGAATTAGATAACCATCGTGGTTTCAGGTAAAATTCTTTTTACAATGTCTGTAACTGTTTAAAATGACACCATTTTAAAACCGGCCATAAGCACCATGCATTGTGACATAACTTTGTCATCTCTGTTGTGACTTGATTAGGGACTTTAGAAAAGGATCAGGGGTACAGAAAGAAAAAACAAAACATGCTCTTTTTCATAGACACCATAAAGGAATGTGTTTTTAAGGTAATTAAAGTCCATCTAAGCATCCATGCAAATATCACAGGGCCGCATTTAGGGTAGCAGCTTCTTCCTTTTCTTAGTTCATTTTGCGGGTTACATGTAAGTTATACTGCACAACACTGGATGCGTTTCCATTACCTCTTCAATTGCACAAAAACTAAATATCGCAATTTAAAAAACTTTTATGGAAACACCTACATTTCAAAAAACTCAAATATCGCTAAAAAGCTTTTATGTTCTCATGAGGTATAAAAGTTTAAGATAAGGTATAATGGAAACACATTTTCCGCATTTACACGTCTCCAGACATGACGGAAGGGGTCACGTGACCAGTTCATGTCAAACAAAGATGGTGCGGTATGAGAGGATGCAGGAGGAGATGGAAATCTTTTTACAAAGAAAAACTATAACTGTCATCCTTGATAGCAAACAACAGCGAAATGCAAGAGTTTTACAAATAATTAAAAATCTCCTTCCTCCTCAAAGTGGAGTCTCGTGGAATGAGAATGGAATGGAAACAGCTGCAAATCGCAGCTGCACTTTGCCAAAATTTTAGAAATATCATTTTTATTTTGCGAAATACTGTAATGGAAACGCAGCTACTGACCCCATGATCTCCCTTGGTACTGCTCTGTTTGCCACGTCTGCAAGCTCCCTTAAAACTAGTGGTATGCGATACTACAAGATTTGGTATCAATCTGATACCATGTAAATAAAGGGCTATTATTGTCAATACCAATACTTTTTAATAGGGCTGTCAAAATTAACCCGTTAATGCAAAGAGATTAATCTGTAATTCTTATTAACTCATAAACAAGAAAGTTATTACACCATATTAAAAACTCAAATTTGGCATTATCTCGGTGAGAGAAGCTGATTTGGGGCATACAGGTGCTTTGTCACAGTAGTTAACTAAATCCACCAAAAACCACTTTATCCTTATTAACTGTCTGACAGTTTTCAAGCCGTATGTTTAGAGGATGTTGCAGGATGACCCATTTGATATTTCACACAATTAACCAATCAGTCGTCACATCTGACCTTCTGGTCCACACTGCTTACCAGTTGGTGGTGCATGTGCAGCTGGCTGGTGTCTGTTTGCTTGCTCTTTTACGTGCACAACAAAGTCACATGACGGTACACAGAAACAGCACTATGATTTTTGAATGGCCGGCTGTGCCTTCCTATTCACAAATCAGGCCCTCTCATCCAGGAGCTAGCCTTTTTTAATTACTTTTAGATATATTTTTTATTTATACCATATATAACTGGTGAGATATTTGCACGTTGTGTGTATGGGTTCGTCAGCTCCATATGTCACAGTAGCGCGCCAAGCGCTGTCCCACTTGGGAGGCTGCTGGTGGTGGATCCTTCGCGGCTTCTTTTATCCCAGAATTCATCTCTTACAAGATGACAGCGAATGAACAAAATAGCTCAGCAGAGTACATTTTTTGTTTATCTCACTTTAGTAGAAATGTGACAAAACAAAATACAAAAAAAAAAACATCTTTGCTAAACGGTGGTGTTAAAATTATGAAATATTTGATATTCTTGGATATGGGTTAATGAAAAGTGTGTACTGGCTAGAAAACACCAGAGTCTCAGATTTTTTTTTTTTTTTTTTTAATTATTTAATTAAAAAAGTAAGATAGAGCCAGTTCAGTCAGTGTTAATGTTCACTAAAATATCTTATATGTAAAACTTAGGAATTTTAGAGGTTTAAGTGATTGAATGTCCAACAGTGCTGCTATGAGAAATTCCTGTCATTTAGGTAATCTGTCTAATTTCACAAATTGTAAGCAGCTTCAGAGTGCACAGGCTACGAAGAACACAGCCTATGTAGTCTGTGCACTCCGAAGTGTGTAGACCCTGAATTGGGACATATGTCCTTTATGTTGTCTCATGATAACATAAAGAACATAATTTGTTGTTTATGATCAATTGGGTTTCGGCTATAACATCAATTAGTTAGGGTTAGAAAATTAACTTTGCTGCCTCTTATAAATAAAATAATAAATAAATTCTTTTTTCAATGTCACCATCACTTTACCATCACTTAGATTTAATTTTGCTGGTTGCTTTGTTGGTGGGCCAATACAACATGTTAGGAAGATATTAATTATTTAATCAAGTCACTTGCTTGGATTTAAAATTTTACATGGCCTGGAAACACTTTAGTCTGTGGTCATGTTTTACCTTTACTAATTCATGGCCACGGATTACTAATTCATGGGAATGAGCTCATTTAGTTGTGGCCATGCATTACATATGTGTGGGAGGTGATAGTGAAACTATAACCACAAGACAAAGGAGAAGCACATGAAACATAGTTTAATGCAATTTTGTTTTAAACTTTGTATTAATTATAATGAAATTCGGTGATAAGTTGCACAGTTGCATGTGCTAAGAGTCATTCATGTCTCATAGATGGACGGACGGACGGACGGACGGACGGACGGACGGACAGACGGACAGACAGACAGACAGATAGATAGATAGATAGATAGATAGATAGATAGATAGATAGATAGATAGATAGAGACAAGTACTTTATTAATCCCATGAGGGATTAATGAACAGATGTATGAGGAAAAAAAAGGTTAACATAATAAGAAATTAAACATAAACTCAGAGACTATATACAATTATGATTATGGATTGTTGAGTATTTATGGGTACAATGCAGAGATGATCACCTCTCACACATGGAGGTGTCATTGTACAGAGTCATTGTGAAAGGAAGGTAAGATTTCCTGAACAGAGCTGCAGCATCAATTAGAGAAAGAGCTCTGCTGTCCCTCCAGTTTTCTAAATAAATTTATTGGGATACTCATTAAGGAATTACTTAAGTGTGTTACGTATTTTCATTTCTATTCTTACTCTGTTAATAGTATTAAATATATCTTATCTTTAAGCTCATATACTTACCAACATTGTGCTTAAGCAACTGTGAGACTCTTCATATGGGGTGAGTGAGAAGAACATGTAGGGGCGGCCAAATTGTGTCTGCTGGTAAAACTACATGTGGAATGTTACGCTTAAAGGAAATGTCTAAGCTAATCGGAGTCCAGAGGAAATCTCCTACTTGTCTGTGTATTGTCTTCTTGTTCCTGTTTTTTAGGACACAAGCAGATGGGGTCACAGGACCTGTGACTGTAGCCAACCCGACTTCTGCAACTGCAGCATTCATCAGCAAAACTGTGTTTAGCCAGACCCATATATAAAGATTCCAGGATCAGTTAGAGGGAGTTCTGAATGTAACAGCAGCAGACTCCATGTGGTATTAGTCCAGGGGACAGATGACACAAATCCAGAATTCTGTATTTGCACATTTCTCATATCGATTGCAATTAATAAATTAGTTAACTGAGAGAAGTAGTCTGTCATATTTTGATCCATCAAAGAACACGCAGGAGAAGAACCTAAAGAGAAAGATATAAAGAAAATGTGTGGAACAGTACCTGATTAATTAGGAAAGTGGGAAATCAGTACCTGCCTATTTTAATAATGTGGAATGAAGTACCTGTTCTTTATTACTTGTGCATTTTTAAGGTTTTCTCCAACAGTATGCGGTGTAATGGATGTGAGGAATTGTCCATGATGGAGACCAGTTTGTTCAGGGACCTCTTGTCTCTGTCTCCAGTATCTCCAGGTTGTGTCCAATGATCTTACCAGCCTTCTTTATCAGTTTATTTATCCTGCTGGCATCCCTGGAGCTGATGCTGCTCCCCCAGCACACCACAGCATACATGATGGTACTGGCCACCACAGACTGGAAGAACATCTCCAGCAGACATTAAAGGATCTGAGCTTCCTCAGGAAGTAGAGTCTGCTCATCCCCTTCCTGTACACAGCATCTGTGTTGATCCTCCAGTACAGTCTGCTGTCCAAGTCCACACCCAAGTATTTATAGCTGTCCACAACCTCTACCTCCTCACCCAGGATCCTGATGGTGTGCAGGTTTCCTCCTCCTAAAGTAAAAAACCATCTCATTCACATTCAGAAGGAGACAGTTCCTGCTGCTGCAGTCCACAAAGAAATTCAGCTGATTCTTCTGATTCTAGCTGATTCAGCTGATTCTAGACATTGTCTCGATCCTGATGTGGTCTAGTAAGAGGTTCCTAAACTGCTTTATACACAAATTATTTCTGGTTTTCCAGTTCACAAGGACAGTTTTTTTTTTTGTTTGTTTGTTTGTTTGTTTTTTTTTTGTTTTGTTTTGTGATGCATAAGATGATGAGGATCATGTGTAAGTTAATTACCATGTTAATTTCATCCAAGTCACCTAGTAGGCACAGTGTGTTGTTTGCAGGAATATCACATTTAAACCATGTTGGCATGTCTTTACATACCTGAAGCCAGAGCCTGCAGACAGGTGTGCTAGCCTACAAGGCACTGAAGTAGTTTTCGATGGTGTTGTCAGTATAATGTGAGCAAAAATTTGATTGTGACAGACCCATCCTGAACATACTTTTTCCTGTATAGAGAGTTCTATGCAGAATTTTGAACTGTATTAGTAGCATATTTGAGGTCTTATTCTTTTTGAGTGTTAAAAGTGTTAAAACATATTTGTGACCATTCATTTTGATTAAAGTTACTGTCTTAGCTGGATCCCCTGTCCAAAACCTGCCTTTTTGCATCTGGAGAGAGGGGGCTGGGATGTTTTCATTTTTTTTCTTGTGACATAGAGGAGCACAAAGTTTACCTCTTTGTCATGAAAAAACTAAATCTACTTTTACCCTCTTGAGTAATTTTTGACCCATGCAATTTAAAAAAAAAATGTACTCATTTTAACAACTGTATAGGGGGTTTTCATCACAGTTAAATAATACTATGTTGTTTACAGCTCAAAAAACACAATTTAGGGTGCACTATCATAATTAATATGACACTTAATTCCAGTGCTTAAGGCACATGGTTTATAATGAAACAAAATGCAGACATTCGAAATTAGTAGCGCGTGGCCACGACTTAATTATCTCTTTCAAATGCAATAGTAACCCACTGCCAAGTAGTGGAAGATATTTTTCTTCCATTGTTACAAGACAGGCTCTGTAGAAACAAAAAGTCCTTAGTTAGAGATAAGATTACATGTTGCATAATCGTTGAATATGAAGTTACATGAGTAGATCAACCTCTGGAATCAGTTTTGGGAGAAAGACTCCTGTTTAGCGATGAGTCAATTAATCGTAAACATTAACCTATGTTGGCATCGGGTAGAACTCAGTGAAACATCTTTGCAGCTCATCTCAGTGTCTAAAGCTCTAACTGAACTAAATGAATGACAAAATCTTTGCACAATATTTCATAAGCTCAGTACGTTTTTTTTTTATTTTATGAGATAAATGTGTCAGAAAAAATATAAAGATTTAAAGGTCCCATATTATGCAAAATTCACTTTTTAATGGTTTTGGAACAGTCATACTGGTCCCCCCGCATGTGTAGGAGACCCGTAAGTGTGAAACTCTTTCAGGCGCTCTCTCTCCCCCCTGCTCCACCTCTAGGGAAGTAAACGCTGAAGTGAGCGAGTTTGAAAGCGTGTACGTTATGACGTCATAAGGGACAATAACCACTCCCCACAGAGCGATGGACCCGCTTACCGGCTCTCAAAGCCCGCCCTCTAAAAATCACCTAGCGCCCAGTGTTTATCCTTTTCAGCAACCCTCGTTAGCGGACATGGCTAAGCGACAGAAGCACTGTTCTGTTTGTGGCTGCATAAATGAACACGAAAACGTTTTTTTACTTCCATCCACTGAACCCACGAGGACTGAGTGGATTAATTTTATTTTTGGAGGAAATGTACCCGGAAAACTTCCAAAGGTTTTGCATGTCTGTGGCCAGCATTTCAAAGAGGACTGTTTCCACAACATGGGGGCATGGAAAGCAGGCTTCGCCAACCGTTTGAAGCTGAAGCCAGGTTCAATACCAACTGTCCGTGACACAGCTGGCAGGTAAGAGCTGGCAGTTATTTTATCGTTTCGGCCTTATTAGTCTGATAGCTTGAAAATATATTAGCACTGTTGTAAATGTAGCCAAGTCACTGTTTCTACTGTTTGTATCCGGTGCCATTGTGCATCAGATTGATGAGCGTAGCTAGCTGTGTTCTCCGTGCGTTTCGGTTTGGGTCGGGAATGGGGGCTTCAGGAATGGGTTCCGGTGTTCCGGCGTTTGTTTATCCTTCACTACGCTGTAATCAGCGTCTAGTAACCGCTAAGGCCTAACCTGTCAATCACCTCATGACGGGCGATGCGATGGGCGGAGCCAACAGCTGAGCTGCTCCACCAGGGTTCCACCCACCATAAACGGCACATTTCTGAAGCTGCTAAAAAGAGGGAGGTGAAGAGAAGCCGCTGCACTCAAACTGAGGGTCGATTTGTCCATACCATGGCGGAAATATTTCATTTAGATATTAATGAATGGTCTCAGATTGGGAATAAAGTGTATAATATGGGACCTTTAAATGTCCTAATCTGAAATACAGTAGCTTAATAAAGCTAACAGCTCTGCTTTATCATAAGTAATTATTTACATCTACCTGTTGAAACATACAGGAAATATTAACTTCTGAGCTTATTTTTGACTAATTAAATTTTGAGGACCCCGGATGCTTTTGCTAATGAAGAGCAGCTTTATGCTTCATAGTCTGTTTCATTCAAAAGCTGTCACTCTTCTACAGTCTGCTACTGTCCCTGAGTTTCTTACTCGCTCTACAGTAAGACATTACATTTTTAAATTGTGCTTGACTATTGATTTATGAGGTTTTTATGTTAAGTTACAGATTTACATACAGATTTACCACCATATGAGGCACTGACTGCTTTCCTATCAGTCAGTGTTCTGACAGGCTGTCTCTTTGTCTATGAACCTCCAGTGTGAGTAATGACACTCTAGGCTAAATATTTGTTCACAGGTCCCCAAATGACCAGCAATTTGAAAAAAAGGAGATTGAGGGACAGGCTGCTCCTCACTTTGAGTGTTTAATGGGTGGTAGGTAACATCAGCACACTTACTTTTCTGATCAGGAAGGTTCTGGAGGTGGAAATTACACCCACTTACGCTTAATGGTCCATCTTGCTAGTGCCAGGTTGGATCGTCTTTTTCTTTCAGAACTGCCTGAATTCTTGGTGCCATAGATTCAACAAGATGTTGGAAACATTTCTGAGATTTTGCTCTGTATGGACATGACAGCATCACACAGTTGCTGCAGATTTGTCGGCTGCACATCCTTGATGAGAATCTCCTATTTCACAACATCCCAAAGCTGCTCTATTGCAGTGGCTCCCAACCTGGGGTCTGAGACCTCCCAAGGGGGTCACCCAAAGAGCACGAGGGGGTCCCAGAGTCATTAAAAATTAATGACTTTTGTTTTGTTTTGTTTTGTTTTGTTTAATCATCTGGACATTTTGTTCACATGAAACTGATATTCTGTGAGCCTGAAAAGACAAATCTTTTAAACCAGATCCCAAAATGATCATTATTTTAATACATGTATCCTTAGTCACTATAAAATGAAAAACAAAGCCACTTATAAACCTACAACTTGTGTATCCAATTAATTTCCATCCTTTTACTGGGGTTTAGTGAGGTCAGTGATGAGGTGGCGCTACAGTAGTGAAGCACTTTATGTCTTTCCTGGTAACCTTGATTTTTCCATTTAATTAATAAAACATGTCTGAGAAACACCACAGGGCAGATGATTTGTCCATATTAAAAAAAAAAAAAAAAAAAAAAAAAAAGTAAGGCTATTTTGTTTTTTCGAAGGACAGTACTCAGCCCGAATCCATCATTTATGGTAAGAATCTCACTAATGAAAGCAAAAAACCAAGCATGGTTTCAGCACCGGGAGGGGCAGGAGGTCCACGGTTGAGAACCTTGTCGTCTAGCCCCACTGACTTCAATCACTACTGCCCTGTGGCCCTGATATCTTACCTGGTGAAAACCTTGGAGAAACTGATCCTCCACCTCCTGTGTCCTGTGGTAAGATCTTCAGCAGATCCTCTGCAGGTCACTTACCCCCTAAACATTGGGGATGAAGACGGTGTCACCTTCCTCATGCAGAGATCCCTGTAGCCCCTGAAGAGGTCTAGAAGCACTGTGAAGATAAAGATCTATAATTTCTCTAGTGCTTTCAATACCATCCAGCCAGAACTTCTGAGGGAAAATCTGGACCTTACAGGAGTGTGCCACTGAGTGACAGCAAGGCTCCAGGACTCCCTGACCAACAGGCCACAGTTTATGAGGTCCAGAGCCTGTATGTCTGACATGGTGATCTGCAACACTGGGATGCCTCGAGGGACTGTTCTGGCTCATCTCCTCTTCACCATATACACCACTGACTTCACTCAATACACCACAAATGTCCATCTACAGAAGTTCTCGGACAATTCAGCTATCATTGGACTCATCAACAACGGGGATGAGAAAGAGTACCAGGCACCTAACCAGAACTTTGTAGTTTGGCGTGAACAGATGTGGTTGAAGATGGCGCCAAGGATGGCTGCTGCATCTCAAGCTCTCGCCCCTAACATTTTTTTTTCATTATTCAGCCTCTATTTAGTCTATTATTATTAATTTTTTTCTTAGTTATGCAACCTGCTATAGTGAGCCCTATCATACAATATGGTAAAGATAATTACTATGCATCAGGTCAGTGGTGGAAAAACTTTTTATTGCCACCACCACCTCCACCAGCTTACAGCGGGGAATCTCCATGGTGGCACATACCTGTTGTTGTACCTGAGCGGTGGAGGTGGCGGAGGAAAAGTTAATCATGAGCTGGAGTTCTGGTCCAGGTGAGGAAATGGGGGAATCGGCCTCTTCTACCAAGTATTCTTCTGGCAAATGTTCAGTCATTGGTCAACAAGCTGAATGAATTTCAGAGCAGGATGGCGTTTCAACAGGAGATTAACATCTGTAACGTTTTTGCTTTAACGGAAACTTGGCTTGACTCCTCGATCCCAGACTAGGCCATTGTTCCTGAGAACTCTCCGTTTATCAGCTGGGCCAGACTATACATTCAGGAAAGAGTAAGGGAGGTGGTGTCTGTTTCATGGTGAACAACAAATGGTGCTCAGATGTGGGAATTATTTGTACGGGCTGTACTCCGGACCTGGAGCACCTCATGATCACATGCCGGCCTCTTCCATGTGAGTTCACATTGGTTGTCATGACAGTAGTATATGTTCCGCCACACGATGAAACCAACGAGGCCATGGAAGAACTGTTTGAAGTTATCGACAGAGCAGAGACTTCATGGCCGGAGGAAAGTCCTGCTGAGATACCACCAACACATCAGCTGTTTAACGCGTGGCAAGAACACACTCGATCATCTTTACACCACTTATGCAAACACATATAAGGACCTCCCTCACTCTCCTTTTGGGAAAGCTGATCACGCCTCAGTTCTGCTGCTGCCTTCCTATAGACAGAAATTGAAGTGTCAAGGACCAGTTACGTGGACTATTCAACAGTGGTCAGTCCAATTGAGTTGCAGCATTCAAGCCCATACCACCAGGCTCAGGGACAGCTTCATACCGCAGGCCATAAGACTTCTAAATGTTGTCAGCAGCAATGCCACCTTTAAATAATAGCATCTTCTTATTGCTTATTATAAATTTTACTGTGTAACTTGTTTGTAGTATTCTTGCTTTTTGTGTTTGACCATTTTATTGTGGTTTATCTTCTTTTTAGCTTTGTCTTACGAGTACCTGGGTGTGCACTTGAAAGAGAAACAGTACTGGACTACCAACTGCACAGACTGAGGTCCTTCAGTGTTTAGGAAAGCCTCCTGAGGACGTTTTATGACTCCATCATGGCCTCAGTGATATTTAATTATGTGGCCTGCTAGAGCAGCTGCATCACAGTGGCAGAGAGAAAGAAGCTGAACAAACTGGTGAAGAAGGCCGGCTCTGTTATGGGCCACAGTCTCAAACCTGTAGAAGTGGTGGGCAACAGGAGGTTGATAGCAAAGCTGTCATCAATCATAGACAATGCCTCCCACCCTCTACATGAGACTGTTAGAGCCCTGGAAAGCACTATCAGCAGCAGGCTTCTTCACTCATGGTGCACGCTGGAGAGTTACTGCAGGTTCTTCCTTTCCTCTGCTGTCAGACTCCATAATTAGGCCTGCTCCCAGTAGAGCTGATCACCCCCCACCCCACCACACACAAAACAAAGCACACCAATGTGCAATATCTGTTCATATACACATTTACACCTTTTTAGTTGGTCCATAACATCACTTTGCACTGCTTTTATACATGGCAGTATTTAAAACTTCTCTTTTTTCCTTTGCACTGCTACCTTCTGTTTCATTATATATGTGAACACAGCTGAGTGTGTGTTTTTTATTTTGGTTCTGTGTATACTGTGTATACTATGTACAGCTGTCGGCAGCACAGAATTTCCTCAGTAAGGGATGAATAAAGGTCTGCCTAATCTAATATAATCTGAACCACTGGTCTATTGGATTGAGATCTAGTAACTGTGGACGTCACTGTAGTATCGTGAACTTATGTTCAAGATATTACATAATACACCAAAAACATGGATCAAAATATATCCATGCTTTCATGATGTTTCCACCATATTCTGATCTTATCATCTGAATGTGGAACTGAAATAGAGACTCATTAGACCAGGTAACATTTTTCAATCTTCTATTGTCCAGTGTTGGTGAGTGTGTGTGAATTGTAGCCTCAGTTTCCTGTTCTTAGCTGACAGGAGGCACCCGGTGTGGTCTTCTGCTGCTGTAGCCCATCTGCTTCAAGGTTGGACATTTTGTGTGTTCAGAGAGGCTATTCTGCAGACCTTGGTTGGAACCAGTGCTTATCTGACTTCCTGTTGTCTTTCTGTCATCTCCAACCAGTCTGCCCATTCTCCTCTGACCTCTGACATCAAGAAGACATTCTGGTCCAGACAACTGCTGCTCAGTGGATACTTTTTCTTCTTCAGACCATTCTCTGTAAATCCTAGAGGTGATTGAGTAGGAAAATCCCAAGAGATGATCAATTTCTGAAATACTCAGACCAACAACCATCCCACAGTCAACGTCACTTACATCCTCTTTCTTTGTCATTCTGATGCTGTTTGAACTTCAGCAAGTCATCTATACCATGTCTACATGACTAAATGCACTGAGTGCCTAACAAAGTTTGAAGGTGGATACTAACAGAATACATGTGTGCAAAAGTAAACAGGAATACATAAGTCTTAAAATGTGAGTTGTGCAGAGCTCCAGTATTCTAACCAGGCAAGGAGATTTACTTATTTGCCCCACTATTTATGACTGCGTCTGTTTGTACTTTATGCATCTGTTGGAGTGTGCTGATTTATAAACATGCTTCAGTGAGTGTGTGTGAGCATGCGTGTCTGCTTGTGTTCATTTCAGCAGCCACCTGCATCCCAGCTACCTCTCTCTGCAGCAGATTTTCCACTTAACATGATAGAAATGCCTTTGGTCATGAATAACACATTTACTCTCTTCTCTACCCAAGGCGAAGTATTACATGATCAGTTTCCTCTGCCAAGATATGTTAAAAATGGAAAAATCTCTGTTCCTTTAGGAGGCAGAAGCTACAGAAGCAGCACTATTTTAAGGATTGGAAAAAAATGCTGGAAGAGACAGGAAAACAAGATCAACAAAACAAAAAAAAAAAGCTGCAACAGTCAGTAATGATTTGTGTCCCCCTCCAGAATCGCATTTGTTGGGAGGGGAGTGTGTTTGTGCATACTTGCGTCTGCCTGCACCATGTGTGTGTGAGAATGTGGATGTCAGTGCATATGTGTGTCTTACGGCTGAGTGTGGAGGGGCTAATGGAGTGTTGATTGCCTGGCAGTAAGCAGGCATCAGTGGGTAATTGCAGCTCTACGGTGTAACAGCTCTAAAATGAAGACGCATTTCACATTCGATCACTGCGCCTCCGGTATGGATGCACGTGCACATGGTGGTGGGTGATGGAGTTTCAGATTGTGAATGCTGTGCTTTATCTATATGGAGCAAGATTTATTTTTTTATTGAGCTACCAGCCACAAACAAAATGACTCTGACACCTTTCCCTGTCTGGCTTCTGTAATTACAAGCTGATTTCAGTATATGCTGCCAAACTGCAGAACTGAGTAGCCCGAAAGTGAACGCTGGCAAAGAGTGAAGCTGTAGCTCCACAACTAAAAGGTAAAAAGCAGGAGGTGGAGCAAGTACGTCCTGCCCTTTTCTTCTGCCTTCTGTTTTCTCTCCCTTCGCGCCTGGTTTAAGTCTCCCCTCAGTGAACTTCTCTTGTGTTGCCAGGCGACAAGGTTGTCTGGGAGCAGGGCTTTGATGAACAGTCGCAGTGTAATGGCAGTAGCCCTGCCAACACACTGAACTCAGGAACAGACAGGTGGACACACTTATGCATGTGTGCAAATATAGACAGTAGACACATGCACAAAGGCATTGTGTGGCTGCCTGGACAGTACAGGAAATGGTGGTTAGTGCTTGACAATACAAAGGAAATCCAAATAGTTTGCTATTTGTATCAATTATAGAACAGAAACTGTATCTACCAGACAGAAGTCAGAAGCTTGAGCTTGGTGCACTGCTTATCCATGACCTCCTGCAATCATCTGCTCAGTGTTTTTTTTTAACATTATTTGTACAGCTTATCTTTCATGGGCATTATGTGAAAAAAAAACTACAAGCCTGCTTGCAATGTCCCTGAATACTGACTAAATATGCCCTGATGGCTCAACTAAACCTTATATAAAATTAACAAGCAACAGATACAATATCACTGCTTTGCAAATGGATGGACAGCAGCCTGAACAAAGTGGTCAACACCATGAAAGCTCAGGATCCCAATCTGCTGTAATAAAAACGGCTGACAGAAGGGCCCCAGCGTACTCGTAGATGTGGTAATTAAAGAAGCGTTTGATCAGGCCGAGTAATGAAATGTCTAACCCCCACACTCGAATGCCTGAAGCTCAGCAGCTAACGTGCAGCTTCCACATCTCTGCATTCTTCAAGTAATATTTTAATCTACAACTTTTTCCAAATAATTGGCCCTTTCTTGGTCTTTCTCTTTTTTTAAACATGGTAGTAATTCAAACTAAGAATGCAGTTCACACAAGACCTCCTAAATTTGATCTGGAAAATGTTTTTTTTGCACACAGATAAAACTTCTGCTCCATGCTTCTGACTGGTTTTGATGGTACACTAACATTCATTATGTTAATTCCTGGAGCCAACAGCATCCCAAGGCTGAGAAACTACATTTTTCAGCCTTTTTTCCCCCTCCAGCCCAGGGCATCGTGTGACAGCTACATTTTTGCTTTATGGCAAGGATTTCCAACTCCGGTCCTCAAGGCCCACTGTCCTGCAAACATTCCATGTTTCCCTGCTTCAACACACCTGACTCAAATCAATGGCTCAGTAGCAGACTTGTGCAGAGTTTATCAGAGATCCATTTAATTTGAATCAAGTGTGTTGCAGCAGGGCAACATCTAATACCTGCAAAATGATGTGCCTTGGGGATCCTTGCTTTGTGGCACTGCACCGCATGGCAACAGCTGCTTATTAAAATGCTGGCCATTTTAAATGGACACCGTAGCTGATTCAGCAAAGAAACACAAAAGGACATTATCAGAGGACATGAGGAAAAGATAGAGAGAAAGTGAAGCCATTTACATGCACACCAAAGATCTGATCATATTTCCTGAGTTATCAGATTATTTAAGTGATTGTGTAAACAGTTTAACTTGATATGCTTTATCAGATTTAGAAAGACAGTTATCTGATTATTAGAAATCAGTTTAACACACCCAGATTTTTTCGCAGTACTCTGATGTCCTCATCCATGTAGACCCACGGATCAGATTCATTTATCGTGTGTGGACAGCAGATATTTGCAAATTTTAATTTTCTCTTACCATCTTAAACCAGAGATAGTCAAAGTCGGTCCTCAAGGGCCGCAGTCCCGCAGGTTTTAGGTGTTTACTGCTGCAGCGAACATGAGTCAGATTAATGGGTTAACATGCTTGAGGGAACTTGAGGAGAGTCATTAATTTGAATCAGATGTGTTGGAGCAGAAAAACAAGACCTGCAGGACTGTGGCCCTGCGAGGACAGGCAATGACATCTTTGCCTTAAGCCCTGGTTTTCTTGATTTTGACATTTGTCTAAGTCAGGGGTGGCCAACGTCGGTCCTCGAGAGCCACAATTCTGCAGGTTTTCCTAATTCCCCTGCTCCAACACACCTGACTTAAACTAATGAGTCATTGTGCAGATCCTTATAGGCTGTTGGATCCATTTAATTTGAATCAGGTGTGCTGGAGCAGGGAATTTAGGAAAACCTGCAGGATTGTGGCTCTCGAGGACTGACGTTGGCCACCCCTGATCTAAGTGCTTGTGGTTTAAAATGTCGTCTGGTTTTGTTTATCTATCAGCTGATGTTCTTCTGGTTAAATGAATGTGTGACATTTATGTTGATATAAGCATCACTCAGCAATTACTACACAAACACTGTTGCAACACAGCTTAAGGGGTTATTGGAGTATAAATAAAGAAAAGTGGCAATGTGTAAACTATTTGTAGCCTATTAGTCTCCACATTCTGCTTAATGCTAAGACCGTGGGCATCACCATGTTCAACAGAACAAAACTGGATGTTTGGAAAATAACAGGTAGTTTGAGTCTCACATCACCACATCTGTATTTACTCTGAAGGTAAATCTGATAACAGACTGAAAAATGTAAAGCATCTGAAAACATATTAGAAGACATCAAAGTGGGAAAGAAATGGTAAATAACAAGTGTTACAAGGAAAAAAGGAAGAGGAACACAGAAATTAAAAGAATAGACAGACCAATTTATTTTTATGTTTGGAAGCAAGAATATGTTTAATATTATGGTTGGTTTTTGATGGTAAAAGTGGCTTGCATTGTCTTTGTCTTGGAGTGTGGCTCTTGTTCGAAAAATAGTGAAGATCCTTTAAAGGGAAAGTTGTCTTTGTGCTTCCTGGTTGCTCTCGGGGATGGTGCATTCTTGAAAATCACATTTGTACAATTAGTACACTCCACAGATTGTCTAATTGTCTAAATTACTATCAGAGCTGTTTCTGTTGAGCAGTGCTTCTTTCACACATTCATTCAAACAAAGACAGCCGTCATCATCAACATCATCAACATCATCATCATCATTATCATTATCATTAGGACAACATTTCATTAAGTTCCAAGTATAATTTTTTTTCTAAATCTAATCTAAGCATTGTTTTATTTTAGAACAAAAAATAAATTAAATAAAAAAAATACTAAAACAAGACACATCCCTTAAGTTTCTTTTAGACATCGATGTGATTCAGGTGGACTTTATGTCAGAAACAAGAGTAGGAAGAAGTTTGTCATACGTCATGACCTGTAGCTCAGGAGAAAGAGCAGTCCTCTTCCAACCGCCAGGTCGGTGGATCGATTCCAGGCTTCCCTAAGTGACAAGGGAAGAGACACTTGTCACTCCTTGGGCTAGTTGATTTCCAACCCAGTTGCCTCCTGATGTGCCTAAATCAGGATATAAGTGTGTGTGTGAATGGGTGAATGTGACAGGTAGTGTGAAGTGCTTTGAGTGGGCAAGCTGATTGGAAAAGCATTATATAAATACACATCCATTTACCATGCAACTTTATACAGTCATACATAGCCAATGGTAACGGTAACAACATCAAAGTTACCAACATATAAACTTAACAAGGTACATTATCAGACTGGTTTCTAGGACAATTCTTACCACAAAATCTCTTTATTTCAAATTTTTAAACACTTGTTCAGACATATTAATTGTTTTTCATTTCCTCTGTACAGCTGTTGCACAAACTAACCCTTTTCCCATAATGCTGTGGTGTTTTGTGTTGGTTCTTACAGCTGGTGTATCAAACATGGCAGCTCCTCTGAGTTCATGAGGCAGTGAATGGTTTCTTGCTCTACATAATTTGGTGTTGTGTCCTGTCGTGTTTGTTAAGCTTGCTGTTGTCTAGCTTGTTTCCGGTCTTGGTTTGTGTGTTTTTATTTTAAAGTTCTAATGCTCCTCTCGTTTCAGGTGTCTTGCCTTTCCTGCCTTTGTATCGGTCCGCACTGATTGATTTCACCTGCGATCCATTTCTTCCTTTCTGTATATAATCTGTGTTTTCCTTAGCCTGTTGGCAGATCATTACATCATGTTCCATGTGACATTCTTGCTTGACAACCTGATCAGAATCCAAGCCTGTAATGGAATAAATAGTTAAACTTTCACTTGACTTAGAAGTCCTGCTTTTGGGTCCCCTGCCTGAGCTCAGCCTAACATTTAGGCTGGTAAATCCTTAAATTTTAGCTTTTTTGATTTGATAAAGAGTTGATTAGCTTGTCCTATGTTGGAGGGTTTGTTTACAATTTTTATTGCTATTTTTTTGCTAAATGTATATAGGATGAGTGTTTGTTCTATAAATGGATTATTAGGGTTACTTAATTTAAAAAAAACATGTGGAATAAACTCCCAGAAAACTGCAGGTCTGCTGAAATTCTCAGCAGTTTAAAATCAGGGTTATAAACTTTTCTATTTACTGCCTTTTATCAAAACAACTGTTAAAGTCACCACACTGGAACTGCATTTTATCTATTTTATTTTAGCTGTAGTCACTGTGAGGTGGCATCATTGTGTTGTGACCTTCTTTTCTAGATCGTGATGCCATTTTGATGTGAATTACTTAAGGCAAGTGATGTGGAAAATACTTGAGAGGTAAAAGGGGCTTGGTGTATAATACAAAAGGTTTATTGCAAAAAGTGACATCTTAAACAGATCTGCAGCGTCTTGAGGTCTCTGAAGCCAGCTGTAGAAAACTTCTCTGACCATTCGTATCAGTGGCCTTATATGGGTTCACAAACAAAGAGCCTTCCTAAACTGACATCTGGAACCAGTCATGAGACTTGCATATGGAGACACATGACTGAATTCTGTAGGGTTAAGTGATTTTACCAAACTCATGTGATATAGCCTCCTCTAAAGGTCATTGTGTTTGCTGTGTTCATGTGATACCAGAACCAGACCCTTATGCCTACATTTGCTCTTATATCTAAATATTATTATACTACCTACATAATGCTAATAATTAGACACTATGTTGCTTTTCTTTCTGCTTTAATTTAATTGCTTTTATTTATTTTAAAATTGGTTTTGAATGGACTTGTATAGCTTATGGACCCCACTGTAATGCTTTTAATGTTTTATGTAAAGCACTTTGAATTGTCTTGTAGGTCTACATAAAGTGTCTATGCAAAAACACTTGCCTTGCCTTGAAAAGAAACAGCATGAAAATAACTAAATCAATAGGAAAATCAAATGATTTTAATGGGACTTTAAACCTCAGTGTCCTATAAGTCCAGCAAATGACATCACAATATCACATCAGCCACATTTTCTAAATGTTTAGTGGATTTCTCTCATGAAACTTTGGTTTGCATAACTCCCAGACATAAGAGCAAGAAAGCAGTAAAATATGCTCATACAAATATTTTTATGCTTGTGTTATTGAATAAATTGCAAGTCTGTTACATGCAAATGGTGCGTGTGTTAGTGTGTATTTATAGCATCTGCCACTTCCTTTATCTGCCGCTCAAATACTGATTATGGCATTTAATTATGATGATGATTTCCACTTTTGTGGTTATCATTAATAGTGTCTGCTTGTGTGCATGTGTTTGTGAACAAGTGTGGAGATTTTGGATTTTGCCATTTCTCTGAGACCTTGCATGAAGCTTGAGCTGTCTACCCGTGGATAGACAGATCCTACAGTAAGACAACCATCTCACTACAGGATTAGCTCCATGTCATCTCCCCTGAAAAAGAAAAACTTTACT
Source organism: Melanotaenia boesemani (assembly GCF_017639745.1). Taxonomy (NCBI): domain Eukaryota; kingdom Metazoa; phylum Chordata; class Actinopteri; order Atheriniformes; family Melanotaeniidae; genus Melanotaenia; species Melanotaenia boesemani. The sequence continues at coordinate 32,689,298 of NC_055686.1, read as the reverse complement.
GACACAGAAATCCTCATCAAATCATCAAATGTCCCCCTAACTAAATATAGTCTTTTCATGTCAGCCCATGAAAACATTCCCGTCTCCAGCAGCTGTAGCTCCCACAGAAGCTAACGTGCTAAAGCATTACTCTCATCGACAAGAACAGCTGCATCACCCATCTTTGTAAGCCCATAACCTCTGTCAAAGGAGGTTTCTGCAATAACACAATGACAACGGAGTTGTTTGGAGAAATTGGGAAAGCTTGACACCCTTATGGCAAATTAAATGACCTGTGAAAGCTGGTATGAGGAACACAAACTTGTGATACATAAACAGATGGAAGTTTATACAGGCATACACTGCTAACTAGCCAAGTGTGAAAACAGCTAATTGGAATAACAGTGATGTAAACGTCCCCAGCACTTGTGCGTGGGCATACTTGTGCATGTATTGGTTTGATATGCTTGAGTGAAGAATTTAATGTAGGATTTCTTGTTTTGTCTGTCAGCAAAGGTGTGATGTGCAACTTTAGGATGTGCCTTTTAAAATTTTTCTGTCATTGTCTCATTAAAGAGCAGCTGACTTGTGAGGTCAGATTTTTTTTCCTTTTTTTTATTTGTATTAAAACCTTACCTTAAAACACAGGGAAGAAAAAAACAGGTACACCCCTGGCCAAAACAAAAGTCTCCACCTGGATTTAACTTAGAAATTAGGTAGGAGCCTTCTGTTGGATAATTACTGCATGGGCTATTATCTTTTAGCTGTTATATAACCCCAACTGATGTAATGAGTAGCTTCTCATTTCTTAAACAACCATGTGGAAAGATGTGTCCTGTGGCCGTAGAAAATGTTAGCCTGTTTCACAAGGGTCAACTTATGGGCATCAAGCAGCGAAAACATCTAGGAGATGCAGAAACTACTAACACTGAGTTAAGAGCCGTCCAGGAAGGAATGGGGTCAAAAAGATTCCTGAGTGATAATGATTGGTGATGATTTAATTTTTTGGTTAAATCAAATCAAAGGACATCAATTGCAGAACTAAGAGGTATGTGTAATAGTAAAAGTAGGAAGTAGGAAGGGAACTCAAGGGTTTGGGACTGAACAGCTTTGTAGCCATAAGAAAACCACTGGTCAGTGAGGCTAACCAGACAAAAAGGCTTAAATTTTCTAGGGAGCATAAATATTGGACTCTGGAGCAATGGAAGAAGGTCGTGTGGTCTGATGAATCCAGATTTATCCTGTTCCAGAGTGACTGGAGCATCGGGGTAAGATGACAGGCAGATGAAGTGATGCAGCCATCATGCCTAGTGCTACAGTACAAGCCTGTGGGGGAAGTCCATGATCTGGGGTTGCTGCATTTGGTCAGGTCTAGGTTCAGCAACATTATGTGTACAAAAAATAAAGTCAGCTGATACCTGAATATATTGAATAAGCAGGTTATTCAAATCTTCCCTGATGGCACGGCCATATTCCAAGATGATAATGCAGGATTCATGGGGCTCAGATTGTGAAAGAGTAGTTCAGGGAACAGGAGACATCATTAGTTCACGCATGGATTGACCACCACAGAGTCCATACCTGAACCCCATTGCAAGTCTGGGATGTGCAGGAGAAGGCTTTGCGCAGTGGTCAGACTCTCCATCATCAATATACAATCTTGGTGAAAAAATAATTCTACACTGGACAGAAATAAATGTTGTGATGTTGTGTGAATACTGCCGTAAACAAAGCTATAGATGGTCCAACAAATAATAGATTGCCACTTTTTATATTTTGGTGGCAACATTTTTTTTTCCCCTATGGTAAGTGTATGAACAGAAACTAGTGTATGTCCTGTCTCTCTCACAGCAGTTCAACATTACACCACTATGGCTATCTGCTAATAATCCTACCTCTGCTGGTGGGTTGCCATTTCCACCAAAACCTTTTAATAAACTGTAGATCCATATCATGCCATGGCAATGGATATTATACCTTTATGGGACTGTCATTATTCTTGCTGGGAAGGCCTTTTTTATTTTAGGCCTTCCCAGCAAAATATTGCAGTATTTTATTGCAATATTGCAATTTAATAAAGTTTAGGCTTATTTGTGATCTATGTTGACCCTCTGGGGTCGATGGACACGTGACCAATTTAAGACGACATGGCAGCAAGGCGCAGCCTCACTGAGTCTCCATTTTTAACTTTTTGTGTGGACTTTAAACTACCTATCAGTTTTCAAATAGTATTGATAGTTCTTTTTCCTTATGTTGGTCTGTAATCTCTGTGTTTAAAGATTACTATTATCTGGTTTGGTTGTACTCCTTGTTACTAGTCTATAACTCTGTGTATTGAATGTAGTTTGCTTCCAGCTCTGTTACACCTGGTTTTCATTTTTTTCTGATGACCACACTTCTTCCTTGTTTGCAATTGGCAACCTCTGTATAAATACTCCTTGGTTTTGTTTGTTATCATATCCTTGTTAATCCTGTCCGGATTGTCCTAATTTCTTCATTGTCAGTTATTTCTTGGTTGTTGGGAGTTTTTGTTGTTTAGTTTTGGCTCTTGTCTTTAATTGTCCTGCCTTTGCAGCTCCTTTAGTTTTGTTTAGTAATCTTACTTCCTACCTCGTCATCCTGCATTTGGGTCCTTCCTCTTCAGCACCTCACAGCATTTGTTTAGTTTAAAATACAATGCCTCCCTGTCTTTGTGCTACTCAATGGCCACTTGTAATAGGTGTATTCTGAACAGGCTTTAATGAGAGACACTAAATTGTCTGCTAAATTATAAGGTGGTATGTAAATAAATAAATAAATGTATCATAACAGCAATATGTGCAGCTTATTGTCACTTTCAACAATATTCCACATGCGCTGTTCTCTGTTTGACCAACAGCTGCGGCTCTTCTTTGTCCACACTTTTGCTTTCTTCTTCACCAAGCTTGCACTAGCATTTTATATCACCTCTTCCTCACAGTGCATGCTAATTAACTATGAAGTCTCACTCAAAAGCAGTCAGAACTGGTTCCTCCTGTCTCTTGTGTAGAACATGAAGGCTGTCCAACCTTGCTTTACTGATTCAAAGCAGAAATCCCCAGTTATGCTCTTCTAACATAAGGACATATTAACAAGGTTATTATGTCCTTAACTTATATCACAAAGTAATTATTAAGGCCGTGCCAAAAGCCTTCTCCTGATGTCATCTGTGGGGCAGATCTACAGACTTGGATACAGTTACCACTTTATTTGAAGTAAATGGAAGTTAAGCTGTATTATTAATCCCAAAGTACATTTTATTGACCATGTTAAACCAACAGCCCCTTATCACTGAGTGATTAGCTGGGATTACTCAGGTATTCATTAACATTTATATCATGTGTTCCCAATTTACTCATCAGAGAGAGAGAGAGAGAGAGAGAGATGTGTGTGTGTGTGTGTGTGTGTATATATATATTAATCCTCCGGGATTAATAAAGTATTCTGATACTGATACATATAATACACATCAAAGAGTAACAATGTTCCTTTATTGAACAAGGATAAATCAAAGCTATTGAACCATGAGGTCCGTTCAAACTAGTCACACAGTGCTCAACAAGAGAGAAAGATATGAATAAAAGCATATTATACTACTTAATAGATTAAAATTCATAAAGCTCTGTATATAATACACCCCTCAAGTCTGCAAGGTGAAATGAATGCAGGAGGGTCCTTTTCTTCCTCAGGTAGGCTACATTGTGGAGGACAGCACAGGTCACTGATGCCCCAAGTCCTGCCTGGGCTAGCCCATCAGTGGCAAAGACACTGAAAGGAGGCCAAAGGTCATTTCTGTTCTTACCCTTGTCCTGGCATGGGTTTTATTCTATAGCTGCTGAGCTTCCTGAGAGTCTGGAAATGGTGTCAGGAGAAAAGGCTGGCATGCTTATCCTCTGTCCACCAGCTATAAACCAGAGAATTCACCTGTGATGACAAAATGTCATCATCAAAACCTCATAAATAAAGAGACATTCCTGACCCAGCCATGATGTTAGTGTGATTAATAATAGAGGTTGTGTGGTTCTCCTTGTAATAGGCGCTGATAGATTGCAGAGGTCAATCGCATCACAAACCACATCACAAGCAATGAACAGTGGTTACTAATGGACAATGTTAAAAAGTCATGTTCACCTGAACATTAATGCGAGGAGAGGAGTTCCTGTTCACCACTCATTGGTGTCTCATGGGGGTTGTATTTTGATAAGTGTGTGGTCCAGTGCACCAATCACATTAGAGAAACCTGTAACACAATGCAATGAGTATCCTACTTTGGCTAATAACATGTGTCTTTGCAGTTTCTCTTACCTGCAATCCTATAAAATCCTCTTTGATGTTGCAAAGTCTTCTATGTCCAGGAGAAAAAGTCATCTAATAGAGCTTTAAAAGCCAGACACACACATTTACATCACATCTGCATCAATTTCACCTGCAGTTTTAACGGATTTGTAATCAGGGCCAAACTACGTTTTCAGAGATGTTAATTATGTGAATTTTAATTGGGATGGTTTTAGTGGAGTGAGTTCATATTTGTGCATTACTTACACATTCAGGTGGTCTGCAGCACTTTCTCTCTTTGTTTTTTTAACCGTGGCTGTGTTTTCCTTCTTTTTGTTTGCTCCAGGACTTCTTCACAGCTCCAAGAGGATCCTTCCCTGACATTGTGATGGTAGATCACTGATTCTGTAATAGATCACAAGGGTCTGTTGAGGAGGCTGCAAGCGTGCACTGATCCAGGATTAGTTTCACCTGGCATGATGAATCTGTCTCTGCTCATCCTAGCTTGCTCTTTGTGCAACCAATTAAGACTGGAAGCTCTTGTTTTGGATTCTGTGAACCCAGATTAGGCCTGGTACGCACACAAGGATTTTTTTAATCTTATGAGATTGTTTATTGGTCCGAGACCTCACACGTGTAGATAAAAAATCAGGCATTAAACAGTTTTGATAATAACGTGTGTGGTGTGCTCCGATAATTTAATCACAGAACAACACACACATAACAATGCCGTCCCGCAACTGATCTACAATCTAGTCCTCCGAGCCGGACATGTCACGTGACCAAATCTAACAAAAATGTATAAGAAGAACCATAGCAACAACCGGCAACAAACGAAGAAGAAAAAACATAGTAACGACCGGAAAACACAACACACAGCATGGAAGAAGATATACAGGACCAGGGAATGATGGTGGTCTTGGGACTATTAACAGAAAAAGCCAGAGCTGAAAAAAATACTAGACTGGAGACGGCGTGAACACGGACTCCTTATACTTCCTTGTTCCCCAGCCAGCTTGCTTTCTGATTGGTTACATTCCGTTCCATGTCACCATCCACACTGTCACAATTCATGAGTCGTCGGCTTTCCTCACACGTATGAAGATATCGGGTCGTGAATATTGAACATGTTCAATATTACCAGTTCTTAGCTACGATCCATTTCGGAGCGGATTATCCGGACAAATCTGCTCGTAACACACCACAGACCAAATGATAATTGTACAGGGAAATGTTATAAGATTCAAGATAAACAGGTGTTTGCCGTCCTTGGTGGGAAGAGGCAAAATCAGGACAAAAACAGCCCAAAATTCCGTATGTGTGTATCAGGCTTTAGTTATTTATCCTGGATATCTGAATCCTGCTTCTGTGCAACAGGTCCCAGGTCTGAATCTGGGTCTGAAAACTTGGTTACAGTCTCCTCTGAAACTTCTACTCATACCAACTGCAACAGCTCAAAAGGCTCTAAGAACCCTCAAAGCTTCTCCAGCCCCATTACCTTTGTCAGCAACTCCAGATTCACGCCCTCCTCTTACATCAAAGCTTTAAACAAGGGGTGAAAGCATTTATCATGCTCTTCCCTAAGTAAGAGAAAGCTGAATGAATTTACTGAAATGCTTGTAAAAGAACAGAGGTTGTCTCTTCTTCATCTCTAGCAGGAAACACCAAATCCAGACATCTTGGGTCATGATCCAGCAGGCTTTCAAATCTCCCTGCTCCAACACACCTGCCTTAAATGAATTAGTCTTTGTGCAGGAATTCAGGCTGTTTGATCTATTTAATTTTAGTCAGGTGTGTTGGAGCAGGGAGACATTGAAAACCTGCAGGACAGTGCATGAAGAGGTCCAGATTCGGTGATCCCTCATCTGTAGACAGTTTCTGATGGCAACCTTCTGAAGTTCAGAGCTTTGATAAAACACTGGAGTAAGGGATGAAAACTAAAAGGTCATAACCTCATGATCTGTATCTTCATGATTTTGTCTAATTCTTTACAAATTATCACAAACATAACACTGAAGCACTGTAAAATTCTAAAAAACACCTCTTACGGGAAAAGAGCAGTTTTCCAAACCTATTTATTGACACGCTTCTTGACCACTTCTGTCAGATCGACAGAATTTCATGCTCAAATGCATATTTATCAAGTGAGCTAGTTTACGAAGTGGGATCACATTAGCATCAACCTTGACTTTAGAAGACATCAATAGATCTCTGAGAATCTATAAACTGGGGTTTTCCTCTTCCAGTTTATCATGACTGTGCTGCTATGAAATATTGACACAGATATTAAATGGCTTAACTCAAAATATAATTATCTCACAGACAAGCTGGTGCAATATGCTATGAATATTCTGAGTGAATTTGCATGTCATTATAGAAAAATAATACAACAGCGATAGAATTGCTACTTAAAATAGGAAATATTGGAAGTATTTCCAGTCAGGAGCAATGTCCTCCCCAACCCAAGTCTCCCTTGTTTTTCTGTTTTTCTTTGTCCTGTTGTCATCTGACAGCAGCAACGACTGCAGCTGCTGTTGTGACGGTGCCAGAGGCCACACCGCTCTGCCACGCCGTGATCTGCCTCCTCCCCCTCCGCCCCCCCAACCTCTCACTTCCCCGCTCTCTGTCTCAGCTAATAGACACCTGAGCAAGACAAGGGGTCATCCTGGCCACCAAGCACGTTGGCCCCCTCCACCTTTTGATTGAGTGTGGGCGACTGCATGCGTGTCCCCAATGCAATTGGTGGGTGTTTATATGTGGCAGGCCTTTAGTTTTCCTGTCCTCTCATCTGGAAATTCTGGCCCCTCCATCAACTTCAACTTCAGAAGACAGATTGTGTTTCTTGTTAGTTTTTAGACACATATTAAGCCAAATTTTGAAATATATAAAGAGTATTTTCATATAAAAATTGTAGCAATAAGATCTGATATATTTAAGATGGATTTAATCATCATGGATATAGTGGTTATAATACTACCTTTTTTTTTTTTTTTTTTTTACTTGTGCTGTCCAGTATCTTTGTAAAGCAGATGATAGTTTGAGTGTTGTGTTGTGGTGAACAAATTAGCTATACCTGAGGAAAACTTAATGCAAATACAGCAAATGCTTCTTTGTGGATATGAGGTTCTGCTTGACACTGAAGTATTGTTCTTTAATTTTTTTCAGTTTGGTTACTCTTCAACACTGAAATGTTGATATGACAAGAGGAACAGAGTGAAAGGAGATAGAAGAAAAAAAGTGAAGTGCAAAGTCAAGAAAAGGGAGACAAAAGATCAAAAGCAACATCAGCAACTGTAAAATAATAAGAGACAAACAGCTACTACACCCTTTCTAAATTTACAGTAATGTTATTGCTCATGTTGCAGGTAATTCTCACATTCATCTGTATGTGGACGATACCAGTTTGTACACCTCCAGTCCATCCCTGAACACTGGTCTGACTTCCTTACAGCACAGTTTCAACAGCTTGCACTTGCCTTTCACAAACCTTCATCTTTTTCTTCTTTTTATTTTTGTTGGATTTGTTGGCTCTTTATACGGTTTCCTACTATTCACTTAATGGCTTTCTTTTGTAAAATGGAAACTGATTGTATGACTGTTTTACCTGCACTTTCCCAGACTTTGGTACCATAGGAGAGACAGGGAACAGTCAGACTGTTATACAACATCCACAGAGCTTGGTCATTCAACAGGTTCTTTACTTTATAGAACACAGACATTTTCACTTTTATATTCAATTTTTGATCTAAATTCACCCCAAGAAAATTGGTTTCTTTTACTTGATTTCAATACTTTCTACATTGATGGGAATATCTGTGTCAATGTTTCTGTTAGAGAATATCATATAGTAAGTTTTACTAGTATTTAGTGATAATTTATTTGAATCAATTTAACTTTTTATCAGTACTAATTCCCTTTCCACCTTTTTAACTCTCCTGTATTAAGGTTGAATCATCAGCAAACAGAATTCAGTCTAAAAGCTGAGAAATATTAACTAGATCGTTTATGTACAAGATCAAGAGTTTTGGACCAAGTACTGACTCCTGAGGAATCCCGTATGTAATATATTTCAGTTCTGATTTCATTTAGTCTATCTGTAAATGTTGCCTGTCGGTAACTTCTGACCTACTGATATGCCGGCCCTCAGAAACCATATTTTACCAATTATTTAAGCAGTTTGGTGTGATCTATAGTGAATAAAGATGCTTACACAGAAATGCTTTTTGTCTATTTATCTATTTATCTGTTGCTGTAGTTAGTTCTTCTGCTAATTCAGTTAGTTGATGTGATTGATCCAGAATGCAAACTATGACATAGAATGTTATATTTATCTAAAAGAATTGGCCAACATGTTTAACAAATAACTTATTGTGGAAGCAAAGATACTGGACTATAGTTAAAGAAAATATGTTTAATTCTTTTTTGTAAAGTGGAATAACTTTAGCTACTTGCTGTTGAAAACGATTACAGCTGTAAGTGAATGGTTCAATAACCAGATCTATTATGTTTTTAACTAAATATATGTTACAGGCCAGTCTGTAGATGACTATTTATACTACTAGGAGTACTTCTTTTCCTGCTTTAGTAAGAAGGATTCTATTAGCATTTTCCGTTGCTGTACATGTGCCATCAGTGTTTGTTTTGGTTATGTTCTTTGCCAAATTTGGGCCCATATTCACAAAACAATCATTGAACTCCTTTATTATTTCAGTTTTATCATAAAGATCCAGGTTTTCTTTTATTTAGATGAGTTGATATTGCCTTATCCTTTGTCAGTACATTAATAATTATTCCCCATGTTTCTTTCATCTCATGTTTATTTTTATTTAATAACTGATTATCCTTTTTTTATCCATGTTAATTTTTTATTCTTGTATTTTATGTTTCTGTCTCCTGCCTCATTGGTCGTAAATCCCAAAACTGCCTATACAAATATTTTTTTTATTTTTTTTTTTTTATAAATAAAATAAACAATAAAAAAAATTATTTTTTCTTCTTAGAGGCATTCTGTAGTCCTCCAGTCCTCCGAGGTTTATCAGCCATTCTTTTCCCAAATATTTTCTTCAATTTAAAGTTTTTCCTCTTACACCTCTGTCACTGTTTTGATAAATGAATCATAAGCTGTGTTAGCATCCTTCACACATACAATGTTCCAGTTTTGCTTCTTAACTCTGTTCTGAATGCCTGAAGGCTGCTTTTGATCTGTCTCTTATCACTTTTTATGTATTAACATTCTTATTTGTACACAGATCCATTTTGTATATAATAAAACCAGATAAATGGCCACTTATGTCAGTTATAAATAGCCCACTTCTCACTAGTTCATAAGGTGTACTGGTAAAAATATTATCAGTCATTGTTTCCCTGGGTAGTGATTCTACTGGGTTTTATTATTGGGGTCAAGCCTAGCCATACATTGCATTATTAAAATCATCTGGATTACCAATATCGATATTGAAATATTCACAAAGAATAACTAACTTGTTTTGCTAAGGGTCAAACAATTCTGTTATTTTATCAAGAAAAGTCTCTACACAGGAACCCAGCGGTCTGCTCACAGCTGATTATCATCTTTGGATTTTTCATTTATAATTTTCACAGAAACCGTTTCAATACAGTCCTCAACTGTTATTTTACAAATCTAATTACATTTTAAAGTTGTGCTAACATACAGAGCTACACCTCCACCATTTTTATACCTTTTATTCACAAAATACATCTCATATCTTTCCTTTAAAAATCATCCACATCTTCATTTCTTAACCATATTTCTGTTACTGCTATGATAGCAAAGCTATGTTTATGCTAATTTATAAATTATTTATTTTAGAAATGTTACCATTCAAACTTCTGCTTTTGAAGTGGATCAAAGAAATTCCCCCATCATTCATTTTCATATTGTTAGATTGATACTCTGTATAATATTCACATTTGTTGTCAACTGAATGCTCCAGATTTCTGTTTGCATCCTTGTCTATACTTTATGTTTAGTTTCATATCCATCCATTCGTACTGTAGTCTTGATTTTTAACTTTCCTGGTTAAAAAAAGTTGAATAAATAAATAAATAAACAATATATGGAAGATTTTGGACTTTGCGATATATGGCAGTCTTATCGCCCTAATATCAGATAGTACACCATCTTTTCCTCAGTTCACCATTCATACTCTAGGCTAGATTATTTTCTGGTTAGCAGCTCTTTGGTGAGTGAGATTTCAGAGACCCAGATTCACCCCATCACTATCAGCGACCATGCACCTGTTTCCTTCACTTTGAGGAACACAAGAATCACACCATTGGCTAAAAACTGAAGATTTAATACAGCGTTGCTTAAAGATCCCGACTTTATCAGCTACTTCACAAAAGAATGGGCTATATACTTAGAAAACAATGACAAACCAGGAGTCTCAGCATGTGTTCTGTGGGAAGCAGGGAAGTAATGCGAGGCAAAAATTATCTCTTTTGCATCACATAAAAAACAGAAAGAAAACTCAAAAATATTAGAATTAGAACCAAGAATTAAATCCTTAGAGGACGCCTACAGTGCTTCACCAGATAAACCAACGATGACCCAAATAAGGAAGGCTAGACTTGAATCAAATGAAATACAAGAGAACAGAATTTCTGGTGCAAAGATTACGCTTGGAGACATTTGAACATAATAATAAATCTGGAAGATTCTTAGCTAATCACTTGAAAATAAATAAAGAAAAATCTACCATATCAGCTGTTAAAGATTCAGTAGGTAATATTACGCATGAGCCAGATGCAATAAACAACATCTTTAGAGATTTCTATAAAACTCTGTATACATCACATTTAGATCCATCAGACAACAATATCCATAATTTTCTTAACAATATAGATCTTCCAGGTTTACATCAGGAACAAGTCACGGCCTTAGATTCCCCCCTCACAGTAGTGGAGCTACAGGAAACCCTTAAACATATGCCCTGTAAAAAAGCCCCAGGTCTGGATGGTTTCCCAACAGAGTTCTATAAAGAATTCTGGTCAACACTGGCCCCTACATTTTTCAAAATGGTGACACAAATAAAGGAAAATCTTTCAGTTACTTACCCCCAAACATAAACTCTGCCACCATTACTGTACTGTTAAAACCAGGTAAAGACCTCACAATACCATCTAGCTACAGACCTATATCACTGATAAATGCTGACCTTAAAATAATCTGCAAAGCATTAGCGGGAAGGTTAGAGAAAGTAACTCCTCTCATTATACACCCTGATCAAATAGGCTTTATAAACTGCAGATATTCCTCTGTTAACATGCAGAGACTAATTAATATAATAGATTATTCTACCATTAATAACCTGGAAACAATAATAGTTTCTTTAGATGCAGAGAAAGCTTTTGATCGTGTTAACTGGGAATATTTACTAGCTACTTTAAACAGATTCGGCTTTGGACCATCTTTCATTAACTGGATTAAAATCTTATACAGTTCTCCTAATGCAAGTGTTAGAACAAATGGTCAAACCTCTCCAAGTTTGAATTTACATAGGGGCACCAGACAAGGCTGTCCACTATCCCCCCCACTTTTTGCTATATTTATTAAACTGCTAGCTGCTGCAATTAGACAAAATCAAGCTATTAAAGGCATTCAGTCCAAAAATATATTTCATAAAATAAGTCTTTATGCTGATGACTTTTTACTATTCCTCCAGAACTCACAAACCTCTCTATCTGAAATAATCACACTAATTATTAAATTCTTGTGTGTGCAACCTGGGGCTCTCTGGTCCCCTGGTGTGGTGGCGTGGGCTGCCGAGGGTGAGTGGGCGTCCGGGGCACTGGTGTGTTGGGCTCTTGGCCGGGCCTTTGCCCTTCTGCCCTTGGGTGGTCCTGGGGAGGCGGTGGCGCCTACAGCAGCCAGCTGAGGAGTTGGCTGCCTAGGAGAGAGATCTCTCTCCCGGCTGTGCCCCCCTTTTATTGAACACCCTCATTTTTTCTATGAATGTTGATCTGAACTAAATGTATTTGCAAATAAAGATCATGACCAGGAACTCGTTCAGATAATGAGGTCCTGCAATAGCTACTGCATACATTATCCCGGGGCTACCGACTTCATACTATGTTAACCACAATGCTCTAGCATAACAAACCACAGAGCTCCATGGCAACGCTGGTGCAGAGAAGCTGCAAACATAGTGTGCAACATCATCTTAGGTCATCTGCTTATGACAATTTACAGGAATGTTATGTACTGTCTGGAAATTAAATCTAACATTTCTGTGTAAACTACGGCCTGCACTTAGAAAACAAGTCAGAACTACAGCTTCGTGAACTTCTAATTTAAAAGGACATAGATTTAAAGCATCTGTCCAGTGTGCGAAGATTTATATTTATAATAAGTCGACGCTTTGCAGCATTTTTTTTCTTGCTTTAATATTTTGGGAAGAGGTAAGCTGAAAATAGTTGTTTGACAAAATTGACCTTGTATTACAATGACAAAGGCTTTTCAGACAAATAAAGCAAAAATACAAACCATTTTTGTCCTCTGTCCACACATCTGCTCCTCATCAGATCTATTATGTGTGTAGAATTTTTGTTCTAATATAACTGATTTAATTGCAAGATACATAATTATTTTCTTTCTCAAGTTCAGTCTTTCATTCTTACTTCTAACCTAAAAAATGTAAATGAGCTGAACTTTGTACTAGTTCAAAATTGAAATACTGAACTCTGAATGCACTCTATTCATTTTAACCTGTGGGAACTGAACGAAGCATGAACTTGCACAACATTGCCATATTCAGTAAAACCACTTCTACATTCATGAAAAATCTTGGTTTGGGCACCAATAGACCATTTCAGTGATCTCTACATAAGCATCTGTCTAGCTCCACTAAATAATAGAATATTGTTGCACTTTCTCTGCAAAGACTAGCAACAAACTGAGGTTTTCACACCTGGGAAAGTCCTAACATGACTCGGACACAATATTCTATCGAAGACTAGTGGCTCTTTTCCACAAGATTTAATGGGAACTACTGTCATCTGCTAACCACCAGCAGCTAGAAGAAGCAATCTCAAGAATGAAGTGCTTTACTCATGGGCATACTGATAATAGCTGAAGATGCAGAGAGGGTTTAAATACTTATTTTCCACGGATTTTGGGTTTCTGGGTGCCTCTAGTTAAAAGTCTGCATTTCTAATGTGTTGCAGGCCCAACTGCTTCATCACCCTCCCTCTCTCTCTCTCTCTCTCTCTCTTTCTCTCTCTCTCTCTCTCTTCCAGTCCACCAGCATTTATTTCCACTCCCTGGGCCAAACAGATGGGAGTGTTCAGGAATAAAAGACTGAGTATTTACCATATTATTTACTAGCATCACTGCTTGCACCCCTTGGCCATGCCAGCTTGTGAAAAAGAAAGAAAAAAAACACCTCTTTTTCTCTCCTTTTTTTCCCCCGTTTGCAGGATCATTTAGGATTTATGTGGGACACCTATCCTGTTGCAGCTATTTAGTAGCTTGATCAAAGATGTGTCAGTGTTGTTTTTCACTGCAGTGACCCACAGGTTAAGAGTGTATTTCGTAGACTGTGTAGCAAATATATCACAGTGACAGACGAATGGTTCTGTATCTCTGCAGACAACCTGAAACTAAACACGGACGCCACTGAATGTCTCTCTGAAACATGACATAGTCACATCAAGTGAGTGACTTGACAACACACTAAAATCTGACTGAAGGTATTGATCTGCAGGTTTCACACCATGGACACAGGCTAGACTTTGTGCTATCAGTATGATAGCACAAAATAAAATAAAGAAAATAGAGAAGAGATTTGTCCTTATTTTATATTTGAATGTTAAGAAGTCATCCTCAAATTCACTGTAACCATGTAAAATCCAGAACATATCGGATGTTAATGAGTGGACACCTGAGAATTCAGCAGTGGCCACAAAAAGCCTAACATGCATAATGTTACAATGAAAATGTGCCGTTAAATATTATAAATAACATTAAGATGAATGGTCTTTAAAGACTTACTTAAAAAGGTTGTTTTTTTCTATATATTGTGGAGGATCAACTTTATACACTAAACTATATGTGTGTGTGACAGTCTAATACTGCAAGTGTGTAATTATGGACAGATTATGGAAGAAGCAGATGGCATGAAGCAGTCTTTGATGGGATTAAGCACTAAATTATGAAAACTAAATGTGTGTGTGTGTGTGTGTGTGTGTGTGTGTGTGTGTGTGTGTGTGTGTGTGTGTGTGTGTGTGTGTGAGTCCAACTTTCAGGTTCAAGCATATGAGAACACAAATGCACACTAATAAAGGAATTCTTCTGTCCCTGCAAACCGAATGCATGATCTTTGCAGACTATACATAACATATAATTACCTCTTTCTGAATTCATCCCATCACTGCAGTCTGCTCCCATTTATTTCTGCTTTGGGTGTGTGAAACATGTCTCTGTTCCCTTTAATAGGGATTCAGGGGGGGATAAATTACACCAGTTAATATCTTACAATTGTTGCAGACTCCAACTCTGAGATTCGGAGAATGTGAGGAATACTTATGACTGCAGAGGTTAGAGGAGGAGGTGTGTTTGGCTGAAAATCAGTGGGGAATTTAACCCAACATACATTTTCTAAAATTGTCCTTATTAGGGATGCACTGATACCACATTTTTTTCAGTATACAAGTACTTGCATAAGTACTGTGTGATCAGGGTAATCCTGCAGCCATCTTCTAAATGTAAAGCTGGAAAACAGTCAGAATCTTCATATAAAAAGGAGAATAAAGTGGTTTTTGGTGGATTTGGTTCACCACTGTAACAAAACACCTTCATGCCAAAATAAGCTCCTCTCACTGAGATAATGCAAAATTCAGATTTTTAGCAACAAACAAAAAGTAATGCTTTCGGGATCAGAGAAATTTAGCTGTGAGGAACTACCTGTTTAGGGGTGAATGTTTTGCTACCAACACCACAGAGCTCTGCTAGTTCCAGCAGAGTCCTGTGTCTGCTTCACCACTGCTGGGTAAAATGAAGGGAGCTAACCCTGAAGCTGGCTAGCTGCTTCAGAAGTAATTACCTTGTCTTCGACACCTGAGCTCAGTTTACCAGCTGTTTCTGTCAGAGTTTTGACCGATAGTGGAGGCAGCCAACCAGAGCAGCACGTTTACTAAACCATCAAAGAAATGTTGCTTCAGGAGCAAAAATACCAGACAAGAAAATTAGGAAAACAACTGGTTATGTTGCTGCTGAACTCTTCTGTGGGTGCTTTGTTTAGTTCACCTGGTACAGCAGCCGTCCCGTAAATGCAGCCAGATCAGGTTCAATCGCGACATCTCCTGAAGCTCTTTCTCATCTACCTGCTAAACAATGAAGGACACTAGATCCCAATGATTGTTAAACATATAACAATGTAAAAAAAAAAAACATGTTTGAATCACAAACATTATACTCATAACATCTCACACATTGCCATATTTTGAGGAAGGACTCAACTTTTATGTTCCACCAACTTTCCTTTGATTCCAGTTAAATTATTCTGCAGCATTATTACCCATGCCAAAGCAGATTAGGTATAAACACAATTAAAAAATAAAAAAATTAAAAATTAAAAGAAAAAAATGCCGACACTTAAAATTGGATCCAGCAGATATCAGATGTAACAGGACAGATTTAACAGAAAATAGGACATTTAATTTATGAATAACAAACTCAGTCTAGTCATTTCAACCAATAATCAGACTTTTGAATTAAATGACAGACTGTCAGAAGTCGAGAGCAGTTGATGAAAGAATTTAAACAGCAACATTATGTCAGAGACGTTCAGATCCATGGATCAAATTTTACATAAAACAACAAACGTTCAGCACAACGCAGATGTTTTCATCATGCTCAGGTCCCTCAGCAAACTTCTACATCCCAGCCAAAGAGGAACCGTGGCGAAACACTCATGAAACTTCTAACCTGCACAAGTTTACATCAGTTCGTCTTAAAGAAAGGAAACTCGGGCTTAACCAAAATGATCCTGTTTCACTTTGTGCAACTTTAACTCTGTAAAACATCAGAAAAAATCTGCAACAGACAAAAACCAGACATACTAAACATGTAATTACAACTTACTACACTTAGTAAGGACAAGTCTGACAGAGTTTCAACACCTGGCACGTGTTCCTTTCTTCACGTTATCATTGGACCTCTTTCTTATGTCCATTGTCCAAAGGTACCAGTCTACTACCACTTCACTGAAGCCAGTTAATGACTTCGCGTCAAATATTGCGATAATTTAAAGAACATAATACGTTCTTTAAATTATTCCAGGATTTGACAATAAAACACACAAATAAACAAACACACAACTTGTGAATATCTCAAAAGATAAGTTTTCTTAATGCGAAAAAAAAAAAACCTGAGAACTGAATCTACTTTTGATAATTTAGAATCACTATAAAAAAATAACTGTTAATTATAAATGAAAATAATATTAAAAAAACATATTCTCTCTGCCACTTAAAGCAAAGCTACACCCCCTACTTTGTGCACAACTCCACCCACTGCCAAATTTAAAAAATTCCAGAAACTGCAAGGGCTGGGGTGGGAGGTGTGGGGTGATCAGGTGAGCAGAGAGTGGGTGGGTCGGGATACACAGGCAGAAATGATTGACAGACAGCAGCTCCGCTCACTAGCAAGATGCAAAGTGAGATTCACAAAGCAGCTACAACACAGAGCGTCTTTGAGGTGGAAGACTTTCCCGTCCTGAATCTCTTCAGCTACACATGAACCAGGTGGTCCTGAAGCGTATAAGTCTGAGCCATTAGCACTGTTACGCTGGCCTCTCAGCAGCTCTAGCAGCCCTGGAGAGCTGTGGAGACTCGCGGCAGGTTGTGGCAGCTGCAGGAAGTGCTGCTGTAAGCTGCTGCTGCTACGATTTGAGCTGCTGTCTGTCGCCAGATGAGGATCAGCAGGTAAAGAATAAAGTCCAATGTTACTTTACACCGCTCAAAAGCACAAAACTATCCTATTGCAGGAATATTTAATCAGAAACTCTGTGGAAAAAAACGAAGTCTGAAACTAGCAAATCTACACCAAATAAATTCACATCCCTTCATATGCATTGGTGGGCGTGGTTTTCTATGCCTACAAGGCCAGGACCCATCCTCAACAACATTTATTTTCATTTTTTAAGAACCACATATTTATTTTATTTCTATTATTAGGTTTTAAGTAAATAAAAACAAAACTTTTGTAAAAAGAGGATCTACACATATTTTAGTGGAAAATGATGTAAAAAAAAGAAAAAAAAAGTCCATAGTTCCCAATGGAAAAATGCAACCACAGGTTGCAGACCCCTGATTTAGTGTTTGTAACTAAAACATACTACAATTTATTCATATAGCAGCAGGCCTTCTTTTAAAGAACAAAGTTATTTTGCGTGCAACAATGCGATTAATCGCAATAAATCGTTATATATATATATATATATATATATATATATATATATATATATATATATATATATAAATTTTCTTTTTGGAGGGGGATTAACTTCACTGGGGAGGACCGCCAGAATGGGAAGTTTTTTGCTCTGCAGCTGATTATGTGGATGGTACATGTCATGACATCCACATGATGGAAACATATCAAAACAGACCATTAAACTCGGCAGAGAACACAGTCTTTCATACATATTTATTATTGAATTAACCAAAGTAGTAATGTCACATATAAAGCATTTACTCTGACCAGGTGTAATTTTGGGTTCAGAATCTTCCTCATCTAATTTATCAATTTTCTTCCCTTAAGAAAAATGGTAGCAGCCGTTTTGATCGGTGTACCAAACAACTTTATTTACATTAAAGAGCCTAAGCCCTCTGCAGCAGGCATGATAATGGAAACCAAGAATGAAGTGAAAGATAAGCACAGGTAACATGAGGTGTACAACGTGTCTGCATTTCCACATTATGACTTTGGAGTAATGTTTCCATGCTCATGGCAGATTTTCTTTTTAATCTGTTTGCACCTCTTAACCTACGGAGACACTGGTGTTCACACCTCCTAGTCATTAATATTATCTGGTCTATCGTGGTGGACTGATTTGAATGTTGGTCTTATTGCTGTTTTACACCTTTCAACACAAAACAAACTCTGCTTTTTAAATGTATCTGCCATAAAAACGTTTCCACTACAAATATAAAACATCCAGTCACAAAAAAAAGGCATAATTATGTGATCTTGCAATGGTTTGGTTATAGGAGATGAGTATTTGGGGTCATTAGATTGACTTGAGAGTTGCATCAATTCCAAGCACTGAAAAAAAAAAAAAAAAAAAGTAGGAACTGGATTAACTTTTGTTAAGAAGTAGCTAAAGTAAAAAATGAAAAGAAAAGAAAAAAAAATTTACACTGTGGTTTATTATATCAGTCCAAAGACGTCTTTGAGCCACCACTCTTTCTCCTTAGTAGATCAAAGGCGACTCAGTGCCACATCAGTGTGTAACAGGTTAACAGACTCATCTCACAGACAAGACGGAACTGGGTAAAGATAAAGGCTCAGACACAAGTCCCTGGGTTCTCATTGGTTCTTCTGTGGATACGAATGAGACAGCTAAGAATCTTGTAAATGCTCAGCTGAAGAGATGGAATTTAGCTTAGTAAGTGATGTATTGAAAGGCTTGTTGAGATCTTTCCAGGATGATTGACAGGACAGTTCAGGAAAGCCACATCTTCAGGTTAAATGAATCCAACATGTTAGGTTTTGCACAATGATCCATTAATTTGAATGTTGAGGCAGAAAACATCTAAAACCTGCAGGACAGTGGCCCTCGAGGACCAGAGTTTGAGATCCCTGCCTGAGACCATGAGACAGTGTGTGCTTACAAAGAGAAAACTAGTGTAGTAGAATCTTCTTGGCGAATCAGAAACACCCCAGCAGTGCATCCGTTTCAGCTCACCATTTGGCCTCTTTGACACAGGCCACAAATAAACAATGAAGCTGCATCAGTCTGAAATGTAATCTGTGGAACAGCTAAAAATAAAGTTGATACGTACTAAAAAAAATCGTTATATTTTGCAGATAAATGACTTCATAATATTATTAACTTTCTTTATTAAAATATTCCATAAAGTGTGCAACATCTCATTTAACAGAGGATTTGAGATCTGCCATAATATGAAGCCCGCCTCATCAATTCCACTTTATTGATTGGTTTCTGAATCTTTGTCTTCACAACTTGCACCAACCTGTCATCTGGATTTTTGCATTTATTAACAGCTGTTTCACATTCACTACCCAGCTGATCCTGTGTCTTTTCACCAACAAATATATCTGACATTTGAATGCACATCCACAGTACAGTGTGTCCTTGTCTGTATCTATGCTTGACTATACAGACACATAGAGACTCCTGAGGATGCCTATTAAATGCCTGTATGGTCTTGTGGGCTGGCAAATTGAGGAGCAGCTATATGAAAAGGTCACATCCCCAGTCAGGAAGGACTGGTAGTCCCTGATTATTATACTCTTTAGAATAACTCAAGTGTTGCAGTAAGTCATAATTATTAGTGTGTTGCATGTTGTCCAAAATATAAACCTCTGACAGAAGTAGAGGTCTCTTCCCAAAACATAATGACAAAAATGGTTGGGTGATTTTAACTCTCCTGCATGGCAGAACGCCAAATCTGCACGTGGTGCAGTTTTAACCTGAGCAGCTTTAACCTACAGGACCAACTATTTGAGTGTTTTTAATTATTAAAGTTTAGCAATTCATCTTGAATAAATTTGAATCATGCAGTGTTTATAACACTGGTGTGACTAAATTGTTAATTTAGATAGGTACTGGATGTAAAACATTTATAAATGCAATATTTATAGGGTAAGATATTTTAGCTTTTTTTTCCACAGAACAGAAAATAAAGTCTGTTTTTACTGATAAAAGTCCTAAAAAAGTAGGAAAATTCTTCAATTTTAGGGTATTATGTGGTTATGATTAAATAAAAAAAAATTAATAAATAGATAAATAAAATGATCCTTTCTGGGTCTTTAAATGGGATAAATAAAACCCCCTCTAAATTTAAAAAACTTTTATGTGCTTACAAACTGAGACATAACTGGGGAGCAATCTGGAACAAACTAACTCCAGCCAGCTGAATCAGATGAATGGCTTGTTACCAGCCTCTACAGAGCTGAATGACATGCATGAGGTAATTCAGTCATTCATTTAGGTGTGTTGGAGAAAGTATGCTTCCAAGGGGCCATCCCCACAGCACAAAATTGCAGTAAAACCGCAAAAGTATTTTAGCAATCCACCCTTTCATCTCCACGAAACCAGGGATTAGCCTCCATGAAACTGATCGTGTCTGAAACCAGGTACCAAGGTGGATAGGTTGGAAACCTCTACCATCTGTGTTCCGTCGGAACAGCATAACCGCACAGCTGGAGGATATGATGTCGAAGCAATTTTTTTTTATCTCTGCAGAAATGCATCTTTTTAACTTGTTACAAATGCAGAAAGCCAAACACAGCATATCAGCACAAACATCTCATATCAACTATTAAGCCTTACCCTCTCATCTGAGGCGCTGCCCCACTGCAGCAAATCCGCCAACTGTGTGTCTGCAGTGTAGTGTGTCTTTGTCTTTAAGGTCTTTTTCATGTTTTTCGTCATTGTGTATGTATGAGATGTGTAGTGGCAAAGAAATTTCCCCTTTTAGGGGATGAATAAAGCTTATCCTATCTTATCTTATCTTGAGCACAGTGGTGGAAGATGATGATCAGGACCTGAAAACCTTGCAATCACTGAGTGGCACATGAACCGAAGTGTTCTATAAAGGTGAGTTAATCTGTCTGACAGCTGAAACTGGCTCATGCAACAGATCATCCAAAACATGGCAGCAGATCTCCAACAGCATAACTGAAAAAGAAAAGGTTCAAGGTGTTGCTCTGCTCCGGTCGAAGCCCAGACCTCAACCTGACTGAAATGATGCATTGGGACCAGAAACCGGTGGTGCAAATCTCACTGTGCTGATGCAACATTTTAAAGACGAGTTGACACAAATTCCTCCAAAATGACGTAAGAATCTGATAATGCAACTGAATCATGAGGTGTCTTTAGTCTTACAGTAACTTTTCCTGCATTTTGGTCAAGTTTGTAGATGTAGATGCAATTAACCTACTTTTAAAAACCTGGTTATTATGTCCCCATGCACATCAACATAAAACTTTTGGAGGATGTTCTTTCATTCTCATTTCACAGCTAATGCATTTATTTTTGTTAAATCTACTCACAGTTGGAGTTCATTTGTTGTAATAGAGCTTGTTTCTTTGCTTCTAAGGGTGACTACATCCCCTACTGTGGCGCTGCCTGTCAATAATACTCTCCGAATGATTGCAGGAGATTGTAATTGACTTCCGTCTCTGTTAAAAGCAGCACATCAGCTGACCTTGTCCGCTGTATGAAACAGCGTTGAGAAAATAATTAAGTTCACAGACTGTTGTTCAATCGTTCACAGTGAAACAGATTAAATCATATCAATTATCTAAGTAGTCTGTTCTACAGTAAATGTATTTATATTGATACAGCAAACAGTAAAGCAAATATTTAAGCCACCAGTGAGCGCTGACATCTCCACAGTCTAATTGAGGCAAAATGTGGCATGTCATGCTATTCTGAAATGATACTCTGGCTTCCCACAGCTGTAGAAATCATATACTGCATGTGGAGGAGTCAGAGAGAATCTTTGTTTTCTTGTGAAGCCAAGCTTTTCAGTAACAGATGGGATGATTTGTGTGTGTGAAAGATGAGTGTTTGTTGTCTGCTTTGGGTTTTCTCATCACCTGTTGAGTCCTTTCAACAACAATATGCTCTCTGCATGTGTCTGTCATGGTTATTCTTAGATTTATAATGTGTGTGTATATAAATGAGAGTGAGACAGAAGAAAGGAAAAAAGAAAGAAAGGTATTAAATTGCTTGCCAAGCAGGGGTCGTTTAAGGGTGGCCAATCATCCAATTATCTGGATAAAGCAGGTGGCACCTCATTGGGAAAGCTCATTAAAATGGCGTTCAGTCTTGGCTCTCGGCTGCCTCTGGAAATGAAAGCACATTTCTTGTTTGGCCTGTTCAAATTTTTCAAATAAAGTCAGGCTGGGAAGAGGAGAGGCTTTTCCCTGACACTGAATAATTAGATGTTTGAATCTCAGCCGCTCGAGATTTACTTGCTGTACCTTTTTGTGGCCTCTACAGTGGACTGGTTAGCATGATGGAGTCTGATCACAGGCCTTGGGCTGTGTCAGCAGAGCAAAACAAGTGTTTTAGAGTCATCTTTTCTGTTTAGGAGCTTTATTTTCTTAAATCTCAGAAGTTTACGATGTCCACTGGTGGCTATTTATGAGGCATGAAAGTTCCAGTGCAATATGTGGATAAAGTTTTCCATAAATACACACCACAAAGGCCTTTTTCAGTGCTTTTTTAAATGTTGTTTATGGAAGTACTTGTTAAGGAAACACAGTAGTTAGATGAATCACTCTGTGACATTTTCCTTTTTTCATACTGTGAATGGTCCATCAAACCAAAGGTCAGGTACTTTTTCATAGTGATTGTTCACCAATGTGGGAAATAGAGGTCCATCGGAGAAAAAGTAGGAACTGCTTTTCAAGCACCAGTATTGTAGTTACTATTTCAAGGACAATAAGTCTTAATGGCTGTAAAGGGATAAATGAGAGAACTCACACAGCTTTCTCCTATTTCAAAGCTAGCTAGCTATTTGTCTTTTTATTAGTGGTCATAGTAGTAGTGGTAGTAGTCATTAAATATAATCAAAATTTATTTTGTAGCGACATCTGGTGAGAAGAAGTGCAACAAGAAGAGACATACACCTACACAGCCATGCTTTGGAATTTTAATAATCAACAGACGTCACAGCTGGAAGTTAATCAGATAACCAGAGGGTTAGCTGAACACTGAATTCTGCTGAATTATGGCTCTGAATTTGTCTGCATAATTTTTCTTGTTTATGTTTTAGGAACTCTATACTAGCCAAATCCACCCTGTAAAGTGGAGAAGACACTATAGAGGCCTCATATGGGGGCAAGGAGACATCCCCAAGTCATCCTGAAGACAGAGACATAATCCTCCAAGACAGCGGGGAACGTCCGCTATCCTGGCCTGTCACAACTACTCTGGGCCCTCACAGCTGAGTCCATCACACTGAAAGCCAATGCTCTGCAGAGAAGAACGAGATGATGGGGAAAGGAGCAGCGACAAAGGGTTCAAAGAGGAGAATTTAAATGCTTGGTTGTTCTTTTTTCGCTCCTCTTAGGAGGACTTGGGTGCATAGGGAAGATTTGTGCTACCACCGGAGATTATAGTAACTATTAGAGAAATTAACAATTAGTCTTTAGTGCATGATGCTGTAGATCAAACGATCTTCTTCAGACTATGTGTAACTTTCTGAAGAAATCAGTACAATGGGGAATGTTTACGCTTAGACAACTGTTAACTTCCAATGGTTTATTAAGGACTTAGCATGCTGATTTCTATCCTGCTTGGCCAAACAAAAATAGTTACATACTCGCATTACCAGTATTGTGTTGCTGTTGGACCACTTTGCCAAAAGTCTCTTCCAGTACACCCCAAAAGATTCCCAGAGGCAATATGGTCTGAACTCTGTGGCCAGTCCAGGTGCGTAAAGAATCTGAAACATTCTGAAACATTAAATGAATCCTGTCATGTTGGAATATAGTCATGCCGTCAGAGCAGAAAAGCTTTGTTGGCAGACAAATCTGGTCATTCACTCTAATCAGGTGGTAATTTCACTTCTTTATGGACACATAAAGTTGCTGAACCCAGTCCTGACCAAAATGAAGCAACCCCTGGTCATAACACAGCACCCACAGGCTTGTATCACTAGACATGGTAAGTGATGCATTTCATCCACCAGTCTTCTTATTTTGTATCCCTATCATTCTGGAAAGGGAATAATCTGGACTCCTTATACCACATGACATTTTCCATTCTTCCACAGTCCAAACTTTGTGGTCCCTAGCAAAGTCTCAAAGTATTTTGTTTGTTTGTTTGTTTTTTGTACCATTAACCCCATTCAAAAGTGGTTTTCTTAAGGCTACACAGTGTTTAATCCCAATACCTTGAAGTTGCATTGTGTATAGTGAAAAGTACTTACATTTTCTATTAAAGACTGCAGTGAGTTTTAGTGTTAAATCATTTCCCATCCATCCATCCATCCATCCATCCATCCATTCATCCATCCATCCATCCATCTATTGTATCTATCTATCTGCCCATCTGTTTGTCCATACATCATTTGAATTTTCTCTACCTACTTCATTCTGTTAAGGGTCATGGGGAAGCTAGAGTCCATCCTAACCAGAGTCTAACCATCAGGCAGGGTAGACCATAGACGGGTCACCAGTCTATTACAAGTCCAACAGAGCGATAAAGAAGACTAACAACCTTGAACACTCAGTCCTACAGTCAGTTTGCAGTGACCAGATACTCTAACATGCATGTTTTTGAACTGTGGGAGGAACTCGCTATGGCTTTAACCATAGATTATGTAGGGATGGTATGTGAGGAACAGCATGTTGGCCAACATCAGTTAACAACTTTTTCTCACCAGAATTGTGAATTCCTTGTTTCCTGTGGGGTAAAAACATTGGCAAAAGTCTTTATGTAGAGAAGAAGAAACTGTTTTTGGTCAGATTCTGGTAGCAGAAGACATTCTTCGGTTCAGGAAAAAAACAGTGTGTTCAGACCTATTTTCCCAGAAAATTATTCAAATGCTGGTCGATTCAGAATTTGGCCTCCTGGATGTCTTTCTGTCATTAAGCATGCCAAGGCAGTGTGGCCATGCTCTTGATGCGGCAAATTTAACTGTCTCCCAGCAGCATGTACAAAAAATCGCATGTCTTTTCTCTCAGTGTATATAAGGACACTTTGGGAGAAGCTTTGGATTTTTTTTTTTTTTTTTTTTTATTAACAAACGAAAATCTCTCCCCTGAACAGTCACATTTGAAATTATATTGGTCAGGTTCTTTTCTGTACAAAAAAAAAAGAGGATGGGGGTTAGAATGAAGAGAGAAAATAGATCAATATTTAATTTTCTTCCCAGGAGATATGTTCAGGCACTAATCAGCAGCAACTGGAAAAGATGACACCTGGAATAGCAAGCAGCAGAGCTGAGCTGTCCGCCCCTTTCCTTCCACCACATCTTTTGCCTCCCCAGGCATCTCTCACTTTGCGTCTGCTGTCTCTGTCAGTCTGTGTTTTTCGTTTATTCAGTCAAATCCATCTCTCCATAGCGCTCTTTGCTTCCTATTAGCCCAACTCCTCTTTCTCTCGTCACTCTGTCATCCTCTCATTTTCCCAGCACTCTTCTTCAGCCCTTGCTGTTTCACTTTTCTCCATCTCACTCCCTTTCACCAGCTTCTTTACCCTATCTCTTCTTTCTTACTTTCAATCTTTTGCTCACTAACTACTTGTCCAGCTTGACAGACCCACAGAGATTGGTCTTGTTAGAGAAAGCATAGTTTGACTTAACAAAATTACTGTACTTGCAGCAAGTTTAATTCACGACAGGCCTTCCAGCTGTGCAAGGAATTGGTAATCTTGCACAGTTATGTTACAGCAAAGCTCACTAAGAGAGCTGGTGATCATGCATAGTGCATTTATTGGAGTTACAGTATATGCCTCTTTACATAGAGAATAAAATGTCAGAAGAGAAAAATTCTAGTGCTGCACTGATGTGATTTAACTGCTGTAGTCCTGATTTGATTTGCAAGGCTCTCACATTTTCATTTAGAAACATGGAGCTTTTCTGTATTTCAAAAGCATTTCAAATTCATGTTCCTTCTCTCATTCTGGGTTGAACAAGACCTCAAGCATAATGAGCTTAATTTCCAACTTGAACAAATTCATACAAATTGGGTCTTATCACTTCAAATTACTGTGCTGATTTCTGTGCCAGAGATCCCTGCCTGATAGTAATAATAGCATTGTCTTTAATATGCTAGACCAGTGGGAGAGAAATATTCAGATTTTGCAGCTTATGTAAAGCCACACCATAACAATAGTCCTTGTGGAGATGGAATCAGACCAGCATGACATTTTAACCTTTGAGTAGCCTATAGTTGAATTATACATAGCCCATTATGTACCACTTCACATATCAATGAAACCTTAATGCATAAAAACAAAATGATATATTTCATTTTATGCATAATATAGATTTAATTTTTTTTACATCCCTAAAAAGTCATAAATACACATGAAGGTGTATTGGTTCAGTAGAACCAATGCTTTATACATGACTAAATAGCAGTGGTGGAATGCAACAAATTACAAAGTATACAGTGTACATAAGCATGTTTTTCAAGTATCTGTATGTTTCTTAACTAGATTTAGCTGTGGATAATTTTGACTTTTACTTCTCTACATTTTACAGCAAATATCTTTACTTTCTACTCTACAACCTTACACAGACGCCATGGTAGGACCATGACCGCGACTACCAAGTCTTCAGCACAGACAAAACATACTGGCTGATTTTGGCTTGAGCAAGGTGTGTATTTAATTTGTTTATGTATTTTTCTATCTGAGTTTCTTGGATTGTTTTCTTGCGGCCGCATGTCCTGGACACTAGGGTGAAGAGAGGTGCGGAGCTGTCAACTGATCACCACCTGGTGGTGAGTTGGCTCAGATGGTGGGGGAGGATGCCGGTCAGGCCTGGCAGGCCCAAGCGTGTTGTGAGGGTCTGCTGGGAACATCTGGCAGAGTGCCCTGTCAGAAAGAGTTTCAACTCCCATCTCCGGCAGAGCTTCAACCATGTCCCAGGTGAGGCGGGGGACATTGAGTCTGAATGGGCTGTGTTCCGTGCCTCTATTGTCGAGGCGGCCAGCCCCAGCTGTGGCCGTAAGGTCGTCGGTGCCTGTCGTGGCGGTAACCCCCGAACTCGTTGGTGGACACCGGCAGTAAGGGATGCCATCAAGCTAAAGAAGGAGTCCTATCAGGCCTTTTTGGCCTGTGGGACTCCAGAGGCAGCTGATGGGTATCGGCGGGCTAAGCGGAGCACGGCTTCGGCGGTCGCTAAGGCAAAAGCTCGGGCGTGGGAGGAGTTTGGAGAGGCCATGGAGAATGACTTCCGGACGGCTTCGAGGAGATTCTGGTCCACCATCCAGCGGGTCAGTAGGGGTAAGCAGTGCTCCGTCAACACTGTGTACAGTGGGGATGGTGGGCTGCTGACCTCGAGTCGGGACGTTGTGAGGCGGTGGAGGGAATACTTTGAAGACCTCCTCAATCCCACCAATACGTCTTCTGATGAGAAAGCAGAGTCTGGAGTAGCTGGTGCTGGCTCGCCTATCTCTGGGGCTGAGGTCGCTGAGGTGGTTAAAAATCTCCTTGGTGGCAAGGCCCCGGGGGTGGATGAGGTCCGCCCGGAGTTCCTTAAGGCTCTGGGTGCTGTAGGTCTGTCTTGGCTGACACGCCTCTGCAGCATCGCGTGGACATCGGGGACAGTCCCCCTGGACTGGCAGACTGGGGTGGTGGTCCCCCTCTTCAAAAAGGGGGACAAAGGGGGACAAAAAGGATCACACTCCTCAGCCTCCCCGGTAAGGTCTATTCAGGGGTGCTGCAGAGGAGGGTCCGTCGGATAGTCGAACCTCGGATTGAGGAGGAGCAGTGTGGTTTTCGTCCCGGTCGTGGAACAGTGGACCAGCTCTACACCCTCTTTGGGGTCTTTGAGGGGGCATGGGAGTTTGCCCAACCAATCTACATGTGTTTTGTGGATTTGGAGAAGGCATTTGACCGTGTTCCCCGGGGACTCCTGTGGGGGATACTCCGGGAGTATGGAGTGCCGGACTCGCTTGTAAGAGCTGTCCGGTCCCTGTACGACCAGTGTCAGAGCTTGGTCCACATTGTCGGCAGTAAATCAGAATCGTTTCCAGTGCAGATTGGACTCCGCCAAGGCTGTCCTCTGTCACAGATTCTGTTCATAACTTTTATGGACAGAATTTCTAGGCACAGCCGAGGTGTGAGGGGATCCGGTTCGGTGGCCTCAGGATTGGGTCTCTGCTCTTTGCGGATGACGTGGTTCTGTTGGCTTCATCGGGACGTGATCTTCAGCTCTCACTGGAGCGATTCGCAGCCGAGTGTGAAGCGGCTGGGATGAGAATCAGCACCTCCAAGTCCGAGACCATGGTCCTAAGCCGGAAAAGGGTGGAGTGCTCTCTCCGGGTCTGCGATGGGGTCCTGCCCCAAGTGGAGGAGTTTACATATCTTGGGGTCTTGTTCACGAGTGAGGGAAGGATGGAGGGGGAGATCGACAGGCGGATCGGTGCGGCGTCCGCAGTGATGCGGGCTCTGCATCGGTCTGTCGTGGTGAAAAGAGAGCTGAGCCAAAAGGCAAAGCTCTCGATTTACCGGTCGACCTATGTTCCTACCCTCACCTATGGTCATGAGCTGTGGGTAATGACCGAAAGAACGAGATCTCGAATACAAGCGGCCGAAATGAGTTTCCTCCGCAGGGTGGCCGGGCTCTCCCTTAGAGATAGGGTGAGAAGCTCAGTGATCCGGGAGGGCCTCAGAGTAGAGCTGCTTCTCCTCCACATCGAGAGGAGCCAGATGAGGTGGCTCGGGCATCTGGTTAGGATGCCTCCTGGATGCCTCCCTGGTGAGGTGTTCCGGGCACGTCCCACCGGAAGGAGGCCCCGGGGCAGACCCAGGACACGCTGGACAGACAGCGTTTCGAACCTTGAGGGCAGTGGCCTTTCTGTGTGGAGTTTGCATGTTCTCCCCGTGTATGTGTGGGTTCTCTCTGGGATTTCCAGCTTACTCCCACGGTCCAAAGACCATGTTAGGGTAATTGATTACTCTAAATTCTCACTGTGAGTGTGAATGGTTGTTTGTCCCCTATGTGTTGGCCCTGCGATGGACTGGTGACCTGTCCAGAGTGTTCCCTGCCTGTCACCTGCTAATGCTGGGATAGGCTCCAGCTTACCTGCGACCTGAGTACTGACCACAGCTACGTTGGGTCAGTGCGTCTGGGTGTATATGCATGCATGTGTGTGCACGCATTCATATTTTGCATATATTGAGCATAATGTTTAAGAGGAGACAGACACAAGAAGTGTGAGTTAAAACGCTGTGCCTTAGTGGTAGGGTAAGAGGGATTTCCTCGTGCACTATAAGTACACCCTTGTTGCATGAGGTTTTTTCTTGGGTAAGGGTCCCGGGGTACACTTAGATCAGGGATAGAATTGGACAGAGATTCCTTTCCAGTGTTACCCAGAGGATGAGCTAAAGAGAGGCTTCCTCGAGGTAGCCAGGAGTTGAACATAGAATCTTCTGATTCATAGTCAGATGCATTATCCATTGTGCCACTAGCCCTGTGATAACTCATGCCACAGCTTCCCTCATGGCATGCACAGAGCCTGTTGGCTAGTTTTTGATGGTTCTGTGTAGTCAGCTTGGATATATGAAAGAGCACTAGTGTTGTGTGGAAACATGGTTAAAAAGAAAGGAACGTCCTTAATGCCAGAATTGAACCAGCGATTAAAGAATACTGTCTCCAAGCACCTACAGTCCACCGCTCTACCAGCTGAGCGATGGAAGGGCATGACCTGGCCTTTTTCTCGTCACCGCAGAGAGAAAATCCGCTAGAACGAAAGAGTAGAAAGAGAGAGACAGGTGAGCGAAAGAGAGTCAGACAGACAGTGAGAGAGACGGAGTCAGGTAGCAAGAGAAAGAGAGTCAGAGACAGAGTGAGAGAGACAGTCATTTAGAGAGAGAGAAAGAGTCAGATAGAGAGAGAGAGTAACACAGTCAAGCAGAGAGTGAGAGAGAAAGTCATTTTGAGAGAGAGAGACACAGACTCAGGAAGAGAGAGAGAGAGAGAGAGAGAGAGAGTCAGTTGTAGAGAGATTCACAGAATCAGGTAGGGACAGAGAGACAGACTCAGGTATAGAAAAACAATGAGAGAGAGAAGTAAGGAGAGAGAAAGAGTCAGATGGAGAGAAAAAGACAGAGTCGGGTAGAGAGTGAGAGAGAAAGTCATTTAGAGAGAGAGAGACAGATTCAGGTAGAGAGAGAGAAAGCCTCAGGTAGGGAGAGAGATAGAGTGACATAGAGTCAGAGAGAGAGAGAGTCAGGTAGAGAAAGACACTGAGTCAGGTGAGGAGAGAGACAGATTCAGGTAGAGAGAGACACTGAGTCAGGTGAGGAGAGAGACAGATTCAGGTAGAGAGAGTGTCCCAGAGTTAGGTAGGTAGAGAGAAAGAGTCAGGTATAGAGAGAGACAGAGTCAGTCAGAGAGAGCCAGAGAGAAAATCAGGCAGAGGAGGAGAGTCAGATAGAGAGAGTGACAGAGTCATGTAGACCAGGGGTGCAGTCCATATTTTTATAATGACTGCTGCTATAAGCTTCTGATTCTCCCCCTTCATATCATTCCCCCAGATGTCTGTTCACTCATTGTTACAGAAATTTATGATTATTTTTTTTAATCTAACATGTTGCTGCAACTCCTGTAACTTTAAACTTGTGTTTACTAGAAAGACTATTTTCCTCAGCGGAAGCCATGAGAGGACAATAAAATCATTAAAATGAAATGTTGTGTAAAGTTTCTTGTATCATTTTTGGTAAATAGCTGTATAACAAACAGGATAATGCATAGTCTGATGGTCATTATTTAAAAATGCATCCTGTTTTGTTCTGAAAAGATTTACATGATCAGTAATAAAAGGGGCCCATACATGTACATACCAAGACAGCATATGTACACTACCGTTCAAAAGTTTGGGGTCACTTTGCCATGGGATTCAATAGGGAAGTGACCCCAAACTTTTGAACGATAGTGTATTAAAATATATATCTAGTCAGCACACTTCATGATACTGTTGACTATGCATTAGTCAAAACATTCAGCAAGTACTTCTACGTTTAATACTTTTAAGTTCAATTAAAAGCAACCTACTTACTTTTTCTCAAGTTAAAAGGTTAATGTGGTGCTTTAACACTTGAGTACATTTTTGCCTGTTTATTGATATTTTTACTTAGTTCCTCCAACAAAAAATGGAGGTTATAGATTAAAAACAGAGCCATGCACCAGTCAGTAGATTCCACAAGCTACAATGACACCTGAACTTGTGTTAATTGGTTGATCATTGTTCTTTCTGCAAATTTACTTTGCAATATAAGTAATGTTTAAAGCCTTTCTTTCCTCTGTGAGATAAATGACCTTTTGTCTTTTAAATACCAATTAGCTCTTTTTCAAAGTTTGTATTTTATATATTTGTAAAATCTGTTAACAGACTTGTTTTTGTACATTAGGGAGCGTTTAAAGCTGTTTTTTAAAGGTTATCCAGACCCAGACACCCAGTAATCCCTGTTTTCACACACTGTTTCCAACTAAAATTAACAATGATCTTGCTGAACATTGGCCAGCACACACTAACATCTGTTTTATCTTGGCCACCAAACTGAAAATTTCCTTGACATAACACTGAGAATAAATTAAGTTGATTTGTAACTTTTCAAACACACATTTCCACTTAGTGTTATGTAAAAAATTGGAGCTAAGACAGCATTCAAGTTGCATTTTAATGTAGATGAACATCAAATGTAGCAAGGACACCCAAACTGAGCCACCTCTGGGCAGATCAGTCGTGCTGTGGATTAAAATGTAGAGTTTTTCTTATTTGCAGTGTTGCTGATGTATATGCTCCCAATACAATAAGAGTAAGTGTTACTTCAGTGTCAGTGAGCTTCAATGACCATTTACAGTACAATGAAAATGAAACATGTGAGTTTGGTTGTAGTGAAATCTTCACTCTTTCTCTCTGCTGGCCACCTTTCTGTTTTTTTTTGTTTTTTGTTTTGTTTTGTTTTTTTGTAAAAGATGAAATGATGGTGGTTTTTACCCAGATCAGCATCTGTCTTTATAC
This sequence comes from Melanotaenia boesemani, assembly GCF_017639745.1. Classification (NCBI taxonomy): domain Eukaryota; kingdom Metazoa; phylum Chordata; class Actinopteri; order Atheriniformes; family Melanotaeniidae; genus Melanotaenia; species Melanotaenia boesemani. The sequence continues at coordinate 32,657,101 of NC_055686.1, read as the reverse complement.
CCTGAGACTGTGTCTGTAGTTGATGTAAAAGGGTTAACAGCAATCTGCTGCAGGTTTTCATTTTTATAGGTCAGCATCATATGTCAACTTCAGAGAGAACATGCAGCATACTAGAGGGATGTATTAAATGACTGAGTTATATTTTACCTGAATTAAACTTCTTACAATTCTCTGCTTGTAAATTTAATAAAGGCTTATAACCAATACCATCTTTTGGACTTTTTTAATTTTTTTAACCTGACAACTTTGCTTTCACTAATTATTTACAAATCAGATTAGGTCCAAAGTACCTACATATGCTTTGCACCACTGGAAAACTAACTAAATAAGTTATTTAAATATCAAGAATCTTAGTTTTCTAGCGGTTTATAACATCCGTAGGTACTTGGAATGGATGATAAGTAAAATGCATATTTATTTGTGAAATGACGTCATGCTGGTATCATGGGTTAAGAAGACAAGTCAAAGTAAGTTTAAAATATATATTACATTTCATGTACAGGACAACTCAAAGTGCTTGATATAAAATATTAAAAGCATCAAAGCAAAGTTCACAAGAAACATTAAGAATAGGAAAATTGCAAACAGAGAAATTAAATAAAAACTAAACAAGATTCTCCAGCATTAACCTCAAATCTTCCCAACTGGGCCTTCTACTGTTCTATCATCACATTAGTTGTTTCTGTTTCTATTTAAATGGTCTAAACAGAAACTTCTTGATCTTCTAAAGTTATATTAAATCCTGGTCATTACTGTGAGTCCTGGCTCTGTAATGAATTCATTCATGCACACTATCTCTTACAGCAAAACACCACCATGCCTAACCCTAAAAAAAAAAAAAACTAAAAAGAGATACCCAAATTTAAATGGACAATTGCCTTGATGTCTTGAAACATCTAAATACCTCAGATAATGTATTTACAATCCTAAAATATCACATCAATTACTAAACTTGAGTAAATTGCATTAAACCAGAGAGAAAATGTGAAATTTCTGTTCTCACCTGTTTTTCCCACCTTGTTTGACAAAGAATAGCACTGTGCTTACAATGATGCCACACACACAAATCTCATTATTAAAATCATTTCTAAACATGTATGTTTGCACTAAAAAAGAGTGTTCTGTTTTATTTTCCTTTTTTTTTTTAACAATGGGAGATAATGTAAATTTTTCAGCCCTCATCAGGGTCAATAAGCTTAAAGGATCAAGCAATTTTTAAGTTTCTCCATAAGTAAAAATATTTACATCACCACTACACTTTAGCACCACCACAGAATTGCCTTCATTCTTGGTGTCATATATTGAACAAGGTGTTGGAAACATTCCTCAGAGATTTTGCTCCATATTGACATGACAGCATCACACAGTTGCTGCACATCCATGATGAGAATCCTCTGTTCCACCAGCAGCCTGAACCGATACAAGGCAGGATGGATTCATGCTGTCATGTTGTCTCCACCAAATTCCATCATCTCCTACGAAATTTCAGTTTTGCATTATGTCTTAAACCAATAAATAAGTTATGAGGTGTAATGTAGCTGAATGACAACAGTTTTAATGAAAAATGTTTTAATAAAATCGCATTGTTGATTGCAGCTGTGGTGAAATATGGGCCTGTTTGAAAAGAAAAAACAAAATATTCAGATGTCTTTCCACCACTGCAGTGCGTTATAGAGTTTTATATAAAAAGCTTTCAAACCTGAGCCTGTCTGCGATATCTCTCTCCTCATTTTCTCCACGGCGACGAATGAGTGAATGAGATAAGAGCTTTTCGAGGTAAGTGGACCTTATCAAGTGGACGGAAAGGTTGTTCAAGGTTGATCTGTTGTATGCAATTCTGACATCGGACAGCTAGCCAATCAAGCTGTCCTGCAGATACCCAAAAGGCATGCACACACACACACACACACATCACTGGAGCCAAACAGCAACTCCAGAGACAGAATTACCATACCAGACTTCCCTTTCAATATTTCACTTTACAGCGTATTTCTTCTGACACTCAGACAACCATCTGCGGCCTGTTGGTGGGTGTAAAATTGGTCTGCGATGGAAGAAGAGTGAGTGTGTAGATGGAAGTCTCTCCTGTCTACACAAAGCCTCAAGGGGGAGGAGGAGAGAGAGGCAAAGATACAGAGAGAAAGGCAGGAAACCTTTGGCCCCAAAGGGAAGTCCCTATACAGCTGCTGCCTGCCTGACTTTCTCTCCGACTTTCAGCACGCACTGTCAACCTGTCTGCCCACACACACACACATGTTATATGATGAAAACAGACCTTCAACTACAGGCTATGCATATATATGGGTGTGTATGCAATAAAGAGTCTCACAACTCAGATATAGCTGATTTCACACTTAAACCCTTTACTCGGACCATGAAAAGGAAGGTGACTGATCACACACACACAGCTACACACACAGTTTCTCCCCTAGTGGGTGACAACATGTTTAATTAACACTGACACCATATTCATAGCAAGAAAGTATGTCGGTGTCGTTGTGTAATTCCCTGTTAGTGTGTGTGTGTCTGAATATGACAATACAAGCCCAGAAGTCGCCACAGCTACACTATGTGGAGCATGAGTGGCCATTAAATATTATGCAAAGCTCTTTCTCACACAGTGAGGCCAATCTTCCTCAATGTCACCTACACAGTCTTAAGAAGCCCTCAATTAACTTATTAGCAATTCTGCAGAGCTTAACATGGGTGCTAATGAAGGGAGTATAGAGAGGAAATTAACTTAGGAAATAGGAATGTGGCATGCTGCAGTTTGCAGTGCTCTTCCTCATTTATGATGAGGTTAAAAGCAATAAGTTCCTGATCTTTTTTTTTCACCTTCTATCTGGTTTCACATTTAAGCCTAACAAATAGGATTTTTGCTATATTGGATGTCACAATGGGTAGATTTTAGAGACATCTCATGAGCTTGTGGAAAAGGGATGACACCCACATTACCCTACGGATAGCATCAATTGTCATTATTAGTTAATTAAATTAATCTTATCACTCGTTATCTTAGATATAGACATGCCAGTTTTTAACTGTCAGTGTGTTATAGGTTTTTGAGATGGAAAGTCAGGTCCCTGCAAGACGCTTATCGTCCTTGCCTCCAGTGTTGGTGCAAATGTGTACAAATGTTCAGTGGTTGTCGAAGAAGCCAGATTGCCTGCCACGTTTCTGTCGGTCTGCCCCAGACTGTGTAACCAGGGCAGCTGTGGCTGCTTATGTAGCTTACCATCACCAAGTATGAATAATATTGGATTCACTGTAAATCACTTTGGGTACAAGAGCTTTATAAATCCAATCCATCATTATTATTTATTGACACACAGGAGGTTTCTCAAACTGAGCACCACTGCACAACATTACTCTAGACCAGTCCCTTCAAGCCTTCTGCATACAAAGTGGAGGCTCATGTTGCCGCCTTTGCTTCTGTACCAATCATAGGGCTGCATGCTGCATGCTGAGTCTGCCAGGTTCCCTGTGATTGGCAGTTGTACGGATTATTTTGCAGCTTGACCAAACAACTTTATGAGTATCCTCTACCTTAGAAATCCCAGATGAAAATGCAAGTGGCGAGGGGGGGAGGGGCACCTGCTGTTGATGTAGCCACAAATGAGAGAAGACCCGAAAATACAGAGATAATTATCTGAAGTCTGGATTTGCCATATCTTACTGATATTTACTCGAAGCAAAAAAAAAAGACTTAACAGCTTAACAGTAATATAGAAGACTGCAATACACATGCCCTTCAGCTGTATGATGGTCCCTGCTCCACCTCTGCAGCTGTTTGGGGAGGCCTTGACCTGAAAAATGTTGAAGACCCCTTCTTTATTGGATTGAGACCTGGTGACTGTGAAGGCCAGTGGAGTACAGTTGTCATGTTCTAGAAAGCAGGTGGAGATGATCTGAGCTTTGTGACATGGTGCATTATCCTGCTGGAAGTAGCATCAGAAGATGCAACACTGTGGTCATAAAGGGATGGACATGGTCAGCAGCAAAACTCAGGAAGGGTGGAGCAGCTGTACCTTCTAAAGTGGCCGGTAGGTGTATACCACTTCAATTTTTTGGCACACTGAAAACTTACAGTAAATATTTGTGTTGACCTGTGACACCAGAGTGATTTTTTTCTTGGTTTAATTAAATAAATTGCTAAATTTCTCCCCTTATTTCATGACTGTTGACCATTTTGCCAGGACACTGGTCTAATAATCTCCTTTAAATGGGCTAACAACATTCACAGCTAGTAACCATGATTAGCTTCTTCATTTAAAGACATTAAAATCTGGCAATATCAAAACATAAAATGGTTCGCATACTTTAAATTATTCCGTTTTCTGCAACTAAACAATGAATAATCACATCATGTCAGTCAAAATATAGCATCGCATTTTCCTTCTGTCTATAAATGGCACAGTCAGTGTTAATAGCTTAAATTCAAGCAGCTTCGTTGATATTAGTAATACATGCAAGTTGCCAAACAATAAGCACATCATACACCCCTTCAGATATATTCAGCATCTAAGTCCTTATAATGTTACTGATAATCATTCTTTCTTTCTGCACCCCCTTCCATCTGTCCAAGCTCTCCTAATCCCTTTTCTCTGCTTTTCCCTCTCCTTCCTTCTGCCTTGTTCCCTCCCTTTCTCCCCCTGCAGGCAATAACCGTCTTGCACAAAGTGACGCAATGGTTGTAATTGGCTGCCCTCCCTCTGCCACTAATCAGATCACAGTTGGCGCTGGGAGGGCTCTGGCGATTACGCATAACCCCCCAACCTTACAGATCAGGGGCTAAGTCCACAGAGAGTTGAAGATGGCCAGGATAGAAAGGGCTAGAGACTAATCTGCAGGGTTTTTTTCCCACTCGTCAGCTCTCCCGTCATTTCACCGCCCCGATAATGGTCATCCATCGATTGAAGGTGCTATTAACAATATCTTAAGTGGCTTCTTTTCAGATTAACACTGAAAGGGTGAACAGTGTTGTTTTTAAACCATCAGCTGTCTTTCTCCATCATTGTCTTTCTCTCTTTTCCGCTCCCAACATCTCCTTTCTGTAAAGAAAAGTAAAATAAAAACCTAACGTGATCTTTGAGCCTGTGAGCAATTGACTTGAGATTGCCTGAGCTTCTCAGACACTCCATCGACCCTCCATTCTCAGCAAGGGGTCACACTTGATGTGGTCCTTTATTAGCTCAAATTAGGCCTCTGTGTCTTCAAGAAGGGAACATCCATCTTCTTATTCATTTGTTCTTCTTGTCCCATTTATTTACTTAGTTGGCTGGGCAGTGGGCTGTTCGGTCGGAGAGCATTGGTCGCCCCGGGCAGGGACACAAATAACATCTTATGCACATTAGTTACAAATCACCAATGAGGGGTGAAGGTCGGAAAACAGGAAATAGGTGAAGGAAAAGCATGAGAGGATGGGAACTGCTGAGACATTGCACAGAAAGGCTTTTGCGGTAACTTTAACCTTCAATGTGGACTAAATAAACTCTCCATGATAGGTCCTTCAAGGATGAATGGTCATCCAAGATTTGAGAATTAGCTGCAAAGAAAATGGTGCCAGTGCCAAATAAAGTCATTTAAGAATAGAAATAGCATAAAGTAAAAAGATTACATGTCAAAATCTCACATTCAGAATGGGACTGAAACAGAAGAGCAGGTGTAATAGCAGCAGATTGTACTTCACACATGAATAGATAAGATGCTGGGATGGGCTTTGTCACAGTGCTGTCATAAACCTGGCACTAGATTATTTGGACTGTGTCGAGTTGTTAGAAAACAAACTTTGGCTCGACAGATGCAGAAAAATTTATTGGTTAATTAAAATGCTCATTAAGCATTTATCAAGCATTATTCACATATATTCCATGTTTGAAATGGAGCATAGAGTAAGAAGTAACTCAAACTGCTCATACACATCAACCATTTTACCAGGTTGGACCCCCTTTTTCCTTCAGAGCTTCTTTATTCTTGGTGTGATTTAACAAGGAGTTGGAAACATTGCTCAGAGATTTGCTCCATATTGACATAACAGCATCACGTAGTTGCTGCACATCCATGATGGGAACTCCCGTCCCACCACATCCCAAAATCTGCTCTGTTGGATTGAGATCTGGCGACTGTGGAGGCCATTGGAGTCCAGTGAACTCATTGTCACGTTCAAGAAAGCAGCTGGAGATGATCTGAGCTGTGTGACATTAGTGTAAGTCCATTATTTATTCACTCATCATTCATACCTAGTGATGGTAAAATACATGTGTAGCGACAGCTGGGGCAAACTGCTGATAAAGGCTTGATGGATCCATGCTTTCATGTTGTTTCCACCTAATTCTGACCCTCTTCTCATGTTTTACCTTCATCTATCCATTTGACATACATGTTTTATGCTGTTTTGCCACAGGGGGACAGGTACCTAACCCTGTTGTCCCTGGTCAGTACACTATGGACAGATCACGTGTCCAACATTTCATATTTATCTTGCAAAAAGAATTTATCTTACAAGATGTTTTGTCAACATGACTGATGGATCAAGGTCAATTACAGCTGTGCTCTGCACTACCCAGACAGGTATTTCTCAGAATGGTGCATACCAGGACACAAAACCACTTGGTTAAGGACTGGGAAAGACCACTGTTGGCGGGCTTTCCATCTACAGCTAACTTAACCAGCATCTTCAGACTTGAGTTGGGTCCAACTGGAGACTTCACATGTCAGGCCCTTCCTGTAACATCACTCCATTGGTACCTAAACTATGACACAGTCAGATATAAGTATGATTAGATGGCTGCTGCTTAAAAAAAAAAGAATAAAGTTTGATTTATTCCAGGTTAACTGTTCTCTAAAAACAGTTAAACAGTTAACAAACAGTAAGCAATTGACAGTTGTCACATTTAATGCCACAATGCATAAGAACTACAGACATAGAGGTAAAGTGGCTTCAGGTGCAGCAATGTCTGCACTACAGGTAACTACTTCAATGTTGCTGTCTTCTTCGACAGTCCTTTTAAGATATTGCTCATCCCAAACAGTGCTCTAGCACCTGAACAAAGCTGGTGCTGCATTTTAAAGCTCAGGCAGTTATAACACACACACACACACACACACACACACACACACACACACACACACACACACACACACACACACATATATGTATATATATATATATATATATATATATCATTCTATGAGATTAAAAACACAAGTTATTTTAGTAAAGTGATTGCATAACAACAGAAACACAGGTTTTCAAGATGCATTAATTGTTTTTGTCTTTGAACTTTGATTTTGTTACACTATGCACCTTTCAAATATATAAATCTAATCTAAATAATGTTTAATGTATCTTTTGCATATGCTATTTGTATTCTTAATAAATGTTTTAGATTCCTAATAATTTTAATGTCATGTTCCTGAAATTGGACCATCTTAGTGGATTAGAGCATCTTACATAAACTCAGGCTCACCCATGTAAACACTGTTTGTGTTAACCTCCTTTAAATAGTGCAGCATAAACAGTCATGTCGTTTTGCTGGTTGGGGCAGCATAATGAGAAATTTGCCTTTTATTCAGTGGGTGGTGTTTGTTTCCTTTGTTTTGAGCCAGGGGGTATAAAGCAAAGATCTTCCATCAATGACTTAGCATTGCCCATTTCCACAGCTGATTCACGACTCAATTATTGGTTCATTAACTCACCATATCAATTTATAGATTGATAGCTATGAAAAGCAGTAAGCCCAGGGGCACTGAGGGATCCAGCTACTGAAACACTGTTTAACATGAGCAATCTGGAAGACAGCAGAGCATTTCTCTGCAAATGGAGGTTTAAGAAGTCTTGTGGCTCATCTGCAAATACATAGTGAAACATATGGTGATAATCAGGGGGAGCATTTCGACCATAAAGATAGATGTTTAGCTTGTGTTTTGTGTGTGGGAAAATCACTGAAACAAAGTTTTGCATGTTTAATACAAATCGACTCTTTATACCTCTTTAAAAGCAGTGATTAAATTTATGAGATGTTTTATTTTTTTTCGCCCATTTTTGTTCTTCTAATACTCTTTACTTGAATTTATTTGACATGAAAGAGAGTCCGAGGAATGCCAGCCAGGAGCTGATAGCATCAGATAGAGCACAGGGGTGACTGTCAGAAAGCCTCCCTCTCTCTCTCTTGCTTATCTCAAATTCTCTCTGCCTGATCACGAATCATAGCCCTCACTTAACTCGAGCCAAGAGGAGAAAAGCCGGACCCCCAGAGCTATCTTCAACGCTTAAATCCACTCTCCTCTCCTTCTCTTCTCTGTCTCCTTCCTTTCTCCATCCAGCCATTCAACTGGGGGCAGTGCACTGGCCTTTAAAAAGGCAAACTTGTAATCTGATAATTAACAATCTGCTAAATTTCTCAAAAGGAAAACAGTCATGAGAAATGTCTGCCTTGTGCCTGTGAGTAGGATGACCTTTTGCTGAGGCTGGAATGGCAGGAGAGCTGAGGCGACTCACTTAGAAGCATTTAATTAGCTCTGCTCACGGCTGTGTGCGCTGCCAATGGTCAGAGGCGGGAGGAAGACATGCAGGAGACAGGAGAAGGATGGAGATGGCCAGGCAAACGGAGGGAAAAGCAACCGAACTCTAGATGTCGCTCAGTTGCTCCCATCTTCAATTAATTATATTACTAGCCTCAGATAAGCTATCTAGGTTTTGCTGTAGCACATATGTCTATTTCGTTGTTGTTGTAGATTTAGTCAATATTCCCCTCAAAGTGAACCTCTTAGATCATTAACTGTAACTTGAAAAAAATGACCGAAGACTTTCACTGTTGAAAAAATTCGTTCTGTCCTCTTTTTCTGTGTTTATGCTTCCTCATTGCCTATCTGGACCCAGGCTCCCTTGCCTGGGTGTATTGCACACACAAACTTCAGCAGCAGAGTAGGAACGTATCAGCCCCTTGGCATATTCGCTGGCTCTCCCCCAGTATGTCACTGTTCATCTGCTGTAAACAGAACATAGCTTGCAAAAGAGTGAGAAATTATGTGTGCTCTTTTCATTTTAAGAAATTTCTCTCTATTTTGCTACAATGATTTGATGAAAACCCATACATAAAGTTTACATTCAGCATCCATTAGCATTTGCCTTGTAATGATGGGATCGTTTGACTTTTTTTTCTTTTTTTCTTTGCTGCCGTATTGGATGCAATATAGAAATGCATTATTTAGACAGAGCACTTGTCATAATGTCAACAGCAAGCAGGAGCTTTGATTTATCGTTGAGGAAGAGAAATAATATATTTCAGAAATTTCAGAAACAAAACAGCCAGAGGAAACCAAAGGGAGTCAATTCAACAAAGTCAATAAAGGATCATTATTCCACCTCATTTCAAGCACACATAGACAAACGGTGAGTGAGATATTCACGCTAGAGCTCCATAAAGCCACACAGCTAATGCACTTACAGGGTTAATCACTGCATTTGTATGCAAATATGTATTTAAGTGTGTCTGCCCTTATGGGAGGGTTGTATGAAGGAATTGGGGCCCAGGCAGTTGGTGACATTCAGCACCAGTGTAACCTCTGTGGATAGCTTCCCAGCACTATTTGTGAATGTTAATTGCTTTTCGGGCTGCCGCCACCTCCCCTGCCTCCGCCTGTCCCTGAGTGCTGAGCAGCGTGGGACTTTACCTGTTCTTTAACCCAAAGATGTTGTTAAAAACAGTGAAAATCCTCCAAGGAATAATGTTTGTTGTGCTGGTGCATCACGTCAAAAATGATGCTTTAAGGATAGAACTGTTACAAAAAAGTGAAGCAGAAACACCATCTGGGCAGAATTCTCCTTTCTCTTTCTCTTTTTTCACCTCTCAGTGGAGTACAGGGTAGGACTTGCATAGTCACTAAAAGAGATAGTTAATCTGTCCAAATGCAAACCCAGTTCCAAAGCAATCTGGGACATTGTCAAAACTGTATTTATAAAAAACAAAGCAAAAAACAAAAAAATAAGTACAATTTGCAGATCTCGCTGTGAAATTAAAAATACTTTTTTAATCCCTGAGGGAAATAGCTATTTCTGATTTGCCATGTCAAAAATCATTTCTGAGTATGGTTCTAGAGACATTTGTGGAATGTTTGTAGAAATGGGTTCTTCTAAAATGGTTAGTTAATACTTGACGCTCTGCCCTGTCTGAATGAAACTCAGACCTGTTGACTTTGTAAGTCTGTCCCACAGCAGAGCCTCTCTGTGATTCGCCCACATAAACCAGCACTTCCTGGTCTGGAAATATAGTAAACTGGGTTATTTTTTGTTTGTATTTAAGTGATTTTATTTCCCATTCTGCAACCTATAAAGCCCAAATCAAACCATTTTTAAATTGTTGATAATTAAATTTTGAAGGCTAAAAGGAAAAAGGATTTTTTTAAACATTGTCATTCTAAAATGAAAAATTACATCAACGATAAACCTCACTTCTGAACAGAAAATCCAGTAACCAAAACATACACAAACCTTTTATAATGCCAACAGTCTAAAGACAGCTGCTGTCCAACAAACCGAAAATTCAAAGTTCAGAACTACTGATGATACACTGAAAAGATTTTTTTTTTTTTTTAAAAAAAAGGAAAAAAACACAAAATACTTCAATTTGACCAATGACGTCTTTTTAAATGTAGCTGTCAGTAAACAAATTGATTCTAGAATGTATATATATATATATATATATATATATATATATATATATATACATTTAACATATATATTTTTTGTCTTATTATTATTATTATAGTTTACATGCTTTTCATTAATTGTTATTAAGTCCCATGCACACAGAGATTCCTCCTAATTCTCTTAATCTTTTGATGATATAATACACTGTAGATCTTGGGATCTTCAAAATCTTCATAACTTTATGTTGAAAAACATAAAAAATTGTTCCACAGTTTTTAGAACCAGTTTGTCTCATATTGGTAAACCTTTGTCCATCTTTACATCCGAGAGGCTCTGCCTCTCAGAAATGCTCCTTTCATGTTACTGACTTGTTACCGATAAACCTTATTAGCTGTCTAATACTCATCCAGTTGTTTTAATTTGTTCATATTTCTTTTCCAGCCTTTATTTTGCTCATCTTGGAAATAAGAGATCATCATTTAGAGTTTAATTTTTTATTTCTAATTCTTGTCACCTACTGTACATGTACATACAACAACAACAAATGGAGGAAAGATATGAGAAGGAATAAAGAGAGATCTTTTCCATTTCTGACAGTGTTATGAACTGAAGTTAACCTCAGATCTATTAAAATTAAAACCTCATCGGTTAAAAATACAAATAGACCCTTTGATTCACTTGCAGATGGAAATTTGCCCAAATAAAAGATCCAATAGTTTAAGATTATGATTAACTTTTTTTATTCTCATCTTCTTTTTATGATCTACGTCTCCTCCTACATTCCCTTCAAAAAATTAAGATCTGACTACTCCACAGAGAGGAGAAAAGTGTAGGGGGTGGATACAGACTATCACCCTGTGATCTAAGTTTGGCCTATTTAATGCTGGTATTGGGTAGAATAAGCACTTTTCTCAGCCTAGCAGCCTAGGTAGCAGAAAACACTTTGGCAAAGAAAATATTAACACTGTAAATGCAGGTTCAACATCTCTTATTATCTCTATAAGAAAGGCCCAATCTGCATCCATTTCTGTGAAAGAAAGGATGTCCTCACACTGGTTCGTGGTTGGTTTAAAGTGACACTAAACATTTATGAAAGCTATGAATCTGTGTTAAAAACATTAACCATTTAGAGCAGAGTGGTGTTTAATGGACTACGTTAAGTGGACAACATTGCCTTTTTTTATTTTGTTTCCATTGCTTGCAGCAGCCTACCTCCTAACCAGTTATATTCAAGCAAAAGCCATATAAATGCTAACAACTATCCATTGATTTTTTTTTTTTTTTTTCCTGTGTGTCTGTGTGTGTGGTTGTATCTGATACATCAATCTTGTTAACACAGAAAGCTCGGTCTTAGCTTGGAACAATGTAAGAAGTAAATTCCGACTGTCTCCTTGGCGATATAATGCAACGTATTGAGCAACAGCCTCCACAGTCTGCAATTATTTCAGCACATTAAAGCAGTAAACAGAAGAGAGGGGACGGAAATTTCGGAGATGGAAGTCAATTTATTTCCACAAACACATAAAAGTTAACGACGTGGAAAAGCTTAGAAGTGTCTGTGAGGGAAAAAAATAAAGCAGAACGCGACGAGTTGTCAGCGTTAGAGAGGATGGGAAAAGGATCACAGGGATAAATGTGCGCATCGTGTGTGTGTGTGTGTGTGTGTGTGTGTGGAAACTGTCCTGACAGCAAGCCTTTCACACATAGAAAAGTGTGTGGAAACAGTGGCTTGTCAGGCGAGATACACCTCACTACAAAGGGAGGTTAGATAAGAGGACAGAGTTGGGATTCATCCATGTTTTCTGGTTAGACTCAGAAAAACTGGGGGATTTTAATGGTTATTTAAATTATCAACACACATGGGGACTCTGAAGCGAAACACCAAGTTCATCTGAGGAAAAAAATTGATTACTGTTAAATATATAAGACTTATACGAGCAACCACAGTATACTCCTGATTACTCAATGATGCTGTCTGTCATCCTACTCAAAATGCTTCACCATGTTCATGGTGTAGCCCTGAATAGATGAACCAACACTGACCCATTCTGATCTTCTGTAGTTTTGTTAGAAACAGGTGCATACATGCTTTAAATCTGTAAAGCCTGACATAAAAAAATACAGAGAAAATTGTATATTTAGTCATTTTCATTTTTTATATGACCTTTGAAAAAAATCTTGACCTTATGTCAAACACCTGAAAAGAAAACTATCTTCCCTTTTCATTAATGATATTATTCCAATAGTTTTTTTCTGGTTTGTAAACAGATTGAATTTTCCTTATTTAATAATGATAATTTCCCACAGAGCACTTCACGCTCAGACTGCAGGTTTACTTGTGGTCCTTAAGGCCCATCAATGCTCCCTTATGTTTGTAAATAGCGATTTCAAACGTCAAACGTCGCCGTCTTCATAGTTCCATGCATGTTTGGTTGTTAAGTCAGTTCCTCCACTAGCAGGCACTGCTGAGTTCAGAGTTCACTCCCATGAGCCGACATCAGTTTCAGACACCGTTTGTCAGCGGTAATGCTTCTCTATAATTTTTATACGACTGCCCAACATGCCCTAAAAACTTGCATATAATCTTTCTTCAAAAGCTCGCACAATTTCTACAGTTGTGCTCGTCTTCATTCTTCTGCTTTTTTTTTCTCTTCCTGATCTTTTTCTTCTGTTTTTTTACTTTCGCTGGTCGCATGTCAGGTATTGAGCTTAGCACTGCCCCCACGATTTCCGTTGTATTGCTCCGTCTTCTGCATCAAGTGACGGATAGCTAAGCGCCCTGAAAACAAACCAAATTACTTGCGTAATTTATCAATGTATAAATGGGCCTTTAGAGGTTCTAAAAGTAGAATGGGAGACAGAACTTGAAGTTTTCAGACCCCTCTCTGTTGAATCAGCTCCTGCTTTGCGTTTAGGACAGATTATAACTGTACTTATAAAAAAGGTTTATAGTTAGGACTGGCTTGGTGACTCTTAGTCTTGCCTTTAGTTATGCTGCTATCAGTTTAAGGTTCATTTATGCTCCTTTTCTGTACATAAATAGGCACATCCTTCTATGCTTCCTGTATGTTGGCATGGTTGTCAGGCAATACATCCACCAGAGTTAAGAATTCACCACCGAGTTGCAATGTCACTTTCAGTCTTGGTGATGGTGGAGGAACTCATGATGGTCTAAATGGTCGGCATGGCTCAGTGGGTAAAGTGGTCGTCCTATAGCCCAAGGGTTACTGGTTCAATCCCAGCCTGGAGAGCTCTTGTCGAGGTGTCCCCGAACAAGACACTGAATCCCTAATTGCTCCTGTTGGGTCGTGGTTGAGTGCCTTGCATGGCAGCTTCCGCCATCAGTGTGTAAATGTGTGGGTGAATGTGACGTACATGTAAAGCGCTTTGGATAAAAGTGTCATATAAGTACAGACCATTTACGTTCTTAAAAAGAGAGATATTTTTCTGTTTGCTGCATCTGGGGAAACATATGCAGGTCAAGGATGCAGGAGATGGAAGAAGGCCTGCATATCTGTCTTTAGTGTACAGCATGAATGGCCCTTCAGATGGCTGGGTGACATCCCATACACTGAGCATCCCCCTACACTTCTCTCTTTCAGTTCTTACATGTATAAATATATGAAATTATTATTGTCAGTCGTGTTTCTGTTTTTCTTTCTGACTTAGAGTTATGGTGCTTGTTGACTCCCTTTTCGTGTCCTCTCCACTCTCAGCTGCTTGAGGCAGATGGCCGCCCTTCCTGGTTCAGGTGCTGCTAGAGGCCTTTTCTTCCTGTTAAGAGGGAGTTTATCCTCTCAACTGTCGCTTTATGCATGCTCAGGATAGAGGTCTGAATCAAAGAAAAGATTCACGGGAAACATTTGGTTTCCAAAGCCAGGTATTATTCTATTATGGATACATATATTATATACATATCTTATGTGCTTAAATTGGATTATAACTGGACTACGATGAACTGGCCTCTGTCCTGACTTTGTTGTGAATAGACCCCTACAAATTGCAAATTGATTGCAGTTTGTGTGCTGAATTTATTTCAAATTAATCAAAAACTTCAGTTTTTGTGTCATTAACTCAATTATTACTTTGAAGTGATTTAACTTTATAAACATCATACCACATTATTTATAGATTGCCTTCCAGTCCAGAAATGTATATATAATTTCATTCACATGCACAGCACCCACCAACACAAAATGCATACTTTAATTAATTATGATAATAATTTTTGTACTACAATGTGATATTGGGCTAATATTTATTGTTTTGAGTTCAAAGGCTTTGTTTGTTTAAGAAAGGTTGAGGTAGGGAGGGTTTGCAATTTTCAATTACTGCCTATTTTCTCTACATATCACAACCTAAACCTCTAAACTGATTTGTAAATACAGACAAAACATTTATTAACAAGTTGTTATTTATTTATTTATTTATTAACATGTTAGTGTTCAACTGTTTCACTTGTTCTTCATAATGTCTCTGTGTGAGTTAGCCATGTTGTAATGCTGTTCAAATTTCAACCTTAACTTTTCATCCACTATATACTCCAAATAAGAGTCACAAGATACACAAAGAGTAGTGTTTATAAGCTCTATGCTATATCAGTATAGATTATTATTATGGATGGCAGCTAACAACACTGCCAGTAGCTATGAAAGTGCTAACTGCATGCTAACTGTTGAATCCACAGCTTGTTATTGTAATTAATTAACTTTTCTACTTTTTTTGTGTTCTTAGGACAAACATATACCTTCAGCGATATGCATAAATCATGCACTCATACTATTAGTCTATTTACATCTCCTATAACCCCCCAGAGAGCCAGTATGCTTTTACACTTTGCAATAATTAGCCACTGCATCAAAATAAGCAAGCTAGCATGTTATTTTTCTTTCCACAGGTTGGGACCAAATCCAGAAATGTCTGCTGGCTTTATCACTGTCCCTTCAGGTCTTTCCCTCTCCTGGAGGACAAACGCATCACGGCGCTCATAAGCCTTTTTAATCAGCGTGAGAGATTGCCCACATATCTGTTAGCTCTGTCACTAATGGCTATTCTTCCTCATTAGGGAACGTTATCGCTCCCTTCACCACGTTCAAGCGTGATCAATTCCTCTATCATTTAGGACCAGATCAATCTCACACCTCCTCTTCCTTTTTAAACTTCAATATCTCCTCCTTCTATCATGATGCATTACAGCACCTAATTAGTTGCATACTTGTAATGGCAACGGCAGGAGTGGAAGTAGAGCACAGGAACAGGTCTGAAGAGCCGTGGTGGGCTCTGGTAGTAGTTAAGTCTTACTCACTGTATAAAGGGCAGCTAGAGAAAGTGTCTTCATACATTTGAAAATCACTAAATATGTTGTTTGGATTTTGTGCAATTAAAAGGTCATTTTAAAATGACTTGTTAATTATATTTGTGTGAACATGCCTCTTCTTGGTGTTTGCATGGTGACATGCAACTAAATTATGCCCCCAAATATCTTGCAATCTGCTTTTCATCATAGACTTCCTTGTCTTGAGTTGGATGCCTTGAAAGCATTGTGAATAAGGTTACAACGTGCAGAGCTATTATATTGATATTAGTGCAGTATTCAGGTGAATGTTTTCTTTAAAGAGTGCTGACTCGAGCATTACCCTTTGGATAAAGGTGAATCAAAGTATGAAATGGCAGGCTTTTAGAGAGGGCATATGGGAGCTATTGTTTCTTCAGCGTTTAGCTCTGTTATAAGGTCAATACAGCTATGAAAGCTTTGGAGACACATAACATTCTTTTCTAAACTGAGTGTAAAAATCTTACACTCTGATGCCTTTCAGGGCAACAACAAAGCAAATCCTCAAAGCTCTGTGTAGCAGCAAAGCTACTGTGAGTCAGAATAGAAGATGTTTTGAGCCTATTTCTAAGGGGTGATGCCAACTTCATTTAGGATGATAATTACACATGAAGTTCTGACTGCAGAGTAATCAAGACAACATGATTTTTACTTTCTCTGTTACACTGCAGAATGTCTTAACAGGCAGTGTAAAGTTGTTTGACAGTGCCCAGTTATGTTTTATGCAATACTCAGGATATAGTCTATAGAAATATTACCCCTCAAGGAGGGATTTGAATTATGAACTAACTGCAGAGGTAGAAAGTGATATTAAATACAAAAATAAGAAGAATTTCTCCATTTTCTCCTTTTCTTTTTGAATTACTCTTCTGGTTCTGCTTCCTATCCTTGAACAAGAGAGCATTGCAGGTTACCAAGACCTGTTTGCTTCCTGACATGCTCCCGCCATCTCACTGCAGTGTAGAGAGCCCAGTAAAGAAAGAGGACAGAAGGGAGGTATTATTTATTAATAGTCAGTCTCCCCAAAGCTCTGTAAAACATCCTGTTGAGCTCCCTGAGGTGAGCACTCAGCTTCAAAGCAATTAAAACCAAGGCAAAGAGAGTGGGATGAGAGCAGAGGAAAAAGGAATTGAAAGGGAGAAAGAGAGCGAGATCGGCCTGACCAGCTGCTTGGCCACTTGGACTTGGCTGTCTGTGCAAGCAGATATTGTAGATTTGTCTTTTTTATGCCTTGGAAAGTAGGGGGCCCCTTAGTAGAATATCTTCCAATCTCTGATCTGAAAGCCTCCCTAGGAGCCTGGGGACAAACAGAGACCTCTCTTGGGGATTAGACAAGCACCATGCTTGGGCATGTCTCGTTCCTTTTACTGTCCCTTTGGAAGTTTCAGACAAAAGGAAAAGAAGGGGATTCTTCCTGATGGTTTTACTTTCTGTGAGCAACCCTTCACATTTAATATCAGGTGATTTCTGAGATGCTAAATTGGCAAGTGTGAAGTTGAGGTTGAAGCATTATCCCCTCTATTAACCATGTTTACCCTGCGCTATGCCGACAACTCCTGCTGGATGTTTACCCGCCCACAGCCACATGCTGGGATGAGTTTCAGCCTCACAACACATTCTGATCAGGAATGACTCGTTGAACTAAAACAGCATTTTCACTCTTCCATGAATGCTCACTGACATGCGTCCAAAGCCATGAACTGTAAATCTCATAAAACCACGTAAAGCAAGGTTAAGACTATCTATTAGCAAATGCTCTTGGGCTTCATAAATGGAGCTTAAGTAGTCTTTAATAAAGGTAAGTTTTATATGCATCTCGGGTATCTTCTCATAAAAACCTGAAAGGTTTTGGAGAATCATTCTCTCTTACGGCCTTATAAATCTTTAGCATCCTTCTCTAACCACAGTGACTATAATAATGTCTTCAGAAGACTTTTTTGTGCCTCTAAAAGCTCTATAACCCTTGAATAATTGCCCTTAGATGACGTTATTTTTCTAACATACCCTGTTACCCCTCCATTTTTTTTTTTATTGGACTTTCCATTCCATTTTTGTCACTCAACATCTTTGTCTATATTTGTCCTGAGCCTGATTTGATAAGAGTGAAAGCAGGAGAAAAAGGGAGGTACTGTGAATAACTTATGAGTGTTCCCTGTTCAGAATTGAGACATTATGATACTTGTATTAGTTCCGCTGCTTTGCTATTCTGTGCCCACCGTCAAGGTGGGTTACGCAACTAAACAGGCTGAGACAAAGCAACTATTTTGAGCCGGGCTTCTGTGTTTGCTTAAGAAGCGTCAGGCGGGGGTGTCTTGCCTCCAGTTTAAATTAGACAAAACCAAAAACACTTTCACGAATTGGTGAAGACAATTATTTATGGAGGTTAAGCTTCATTACTTATCTTTTTGTTTCTTGTTCAATTCGATTTGCAGGTATCACTGATAGCATGCAAAGAGAGGTAGCTTGGAGATATTTTTCCACATATTCCATAATTCCTTGGGCATCCCAGGAGGTGTTCAGGCCAAGTAAGATATGTAATCCCCTCTGCTGTGCTCTGGGCTTGCCCCAGGGTCTCTTTCAAAATGGGCAGAACTGCATTGCTAACATGGGAAAGGATTCAGAAGTAAGTCAATCATTTCTCAGAATCGCCACAACTGACTCAGTCTTATTGCAGGTTTAGTAAGCTGTCTGGGTCAAGCCCGTCACCCTGCCTAAGAAGATTGCTTTGACTTCTTTATACTATAGTCTCGTTCTGTCTGCTGCTCGTGACCCTATAACCCAGACTGCAACTTTGAAAAGGCATTCAAACAAAAACAACCCAGTAATATCCATCATCCACGACTAGCCCTTTGTCAGTGCCTATACATCCATTGCTACCGCAGTGACCTCTGCCACAGAGTTGGTGAATGCTTCCTGTAATATCTTTAGTTTTGATTCCCTTACAGCAAGTGTGAGGGAGCTATGTGAGGAATTCCACAGAATTTTCCTCCCTCTACTTTACTATATACTCACTTGGGGTCAATAGGTCTCATCCCCTGCTGGGAACAGCTTAGGCAAGACTCTGCCTCCACTTCCTGAATCATCTGATAGTTTGCCAAAAAAAAAAAAAAAGAAAAGAAAAGGAACCTATTTCTGTGGCATTGTGAAACTTTAGCTGTATTAAAGTTTTTCTTTCCAGGACCGCATGTACTGCAAGCTTTCTTTTTTCGAATAACCTAGGCACCTCCCCACGATATCAAAGTCCAAAAAGACAGCTTCCTTGGCAGGTTTGGAGGCTTTGCCACCACACAGAATAAGTTCAGTCATTTCAAATATGAAGCCAAGATTTTTTCACTTCTGAAGTTGTACATATCAGGACATAACAAAAGATAATTTGGTCATCCAGGTCTTAGATTTGGGTAAATGCAACCTCAGATGCACAAAACACATATCATTGTTATTGTTATTATTTGTTTGACAACAATTAAGCCATCATGCAAAAGCACTGTACTTTTTAGTGCCTCCATAGGAGTTAAGAGTTTAAGTAGCAGCCAGGTGCTGCTGATCAATTACACCTGATTAACTAATCATCAGTGTGAGCTCTTAAGCAAAAGTTTTGTCAGTTTGCATCTCTGCAGCATTCAGGTCTGTGTTAACACAAAGCCAAGGAGGAAAGACAACAGCAATAATCTTAGAAAAGCAATAGCTGTAGCTCATCAGTGTGGGAAAAGCTGTAAGGCCATTTCCAAAAGAAAAAGATTATTCTACACAACTATCAATATTCCCAGGAGTGGATGTCTCAGCAAGTTTGGTCCAAGATCAGACACACTGTTCAGAAAAATAAAAAAGAGAGAGAGAGCTGCTTTTTCAGACTCTCCAGGCCTCAGTGAGCATGCTACATGATAAAGTTCATGATAGTACAATGAGAAAAACTGAAGAAGTATGACTCATTTGGAAGGGTTTCAGGAAAAAGACTCTTCTCTTTAAAAGAATATGGTGGCATCACTTAGAACCAACCTAAACAAACCACAAGACTTCTGAAACAATGTCCTTCGGACAGACCAGTACAAAGTGGAGATGCTCAGTTATAATGTAGGAAGCCAAGCAGCATATTACCACAAACACCAACTGGCAATCACGATGGTGGAGGGATGATGATCTGGATCTGGACACCAGATATTCACAACAAAGTCATTCCAAGGCACTTAATTGATTCGAGGCAAGGCAGTTTATTTGTATAGCACATTTCATGTACAGGACAATTCAAAGTGCTTTACATAAAACAAAGACATTACAGATATTTAGAATAGTAAAAGGCATCAACACATAATCACAATAAAATAATAAATTACATTAAAATGATTAAAAGCAAGATAAGGTAAAAAAGTTACCGTGCAGATTTCATGCATGAGAAAAGAAATGTTTTTAACCTGGATTTAAAAATGTCTACATTTGGTGAAAGTTTAATCTCCACTGGCAGTTTCTTCCACTTGTTTGCAGCATAACAGCTAAATGCTGCTTCTCCATGTTTAGTCTGGACTCTGGTCTGGACTAGTTGACCAGAGTCTTTGGATCTAAGAGCTCTGCTAGGTTTATATTCTCTGAACATATCACAGATGTATTCTGGGCCTAAACCATTTTGGGATTTTGTAAACAAGCAGAAGGGTTTTAAAATCTATTCTGTGACTGACTGGAAGCCAGTGTAAAGATTTTAAAACTGGTGTGATGTGTTCAGATCTCTTAGTCCTGGTTAAAACTCTAGCAGCAGCGTTCTGGATGAGCTGCAGATGTTTAATGCTCTTTTTAGGAAGTCCTGTTAAAAGACCATTACAGTAATCCAGCCTACTGGAGATGAACGCATGGATGAGTTCCTCTTGGTCTTTCTGGGAAACTAAACTTTTAATTCTGTTGATGTTTCTGAGCTGGTAAAAAGCTGTCTTAGTGACAGCTTTGATATGGCTGCTGAAAGTCAGGTATGAGTCTATCAACACTCCCAGGTTACGAACTTGGTTGGTGATTTTAAGAGCCCGAGTCTCCAGGAGTTTGCCAATGCTGACCCTCTTCTCTTTGCTACCAAACAGAATAATCTCAGTTTTGTCTTCATTTAATTGTAGGAAATTCTCCCTCATCCAGGTGTTTATTTGAGCCAGTTCTTTGTGATCCAATTAAACCAAATCAAAATTAGTCCAGTTTATAACTACTGTGCTTATTAAAGCCTATTTGTAAAAAACAAATAACTAGCTAAGGAAAACCAGTGGATTACATCAAATCTTCTCTTTGATTCAAGCCACCATTTCAGCATCTGACTGAAAGACTGTGGTGGGATTTTAAGAAAGCTGCAAACTTCAAAAAACAGAATCAAAAATTAAAAGTGGACCAAAATTCCTTAACAATAATATTACAGTGCATGACATGAAAGCTATTACTGATTACAACTGGTTATTAGGAAAGGAAAACACCCAAATGGTTATTCCATTTTTAAAGTCCTCATTAGTATTCAGTTAAAAAATAATTTACATATTTTGAATTCTTAAACAGCAAAAGTCTTTAATGTGCCTTTAAATGTACTGTATGAGTGAATTATTTATTCTTGTTTGTACAAAGGGAAAAAAGAATAGCAAATACTTAAAACTAATTCATGTCCTTTAGTTATAAATCAACTGTGTGACCTTCATTATATGAGAAACATCAGACAAATGAAAAAATGAAAGAAGGACAAAAAGCTATAAAGGCTGAAAACACAGGATTTCTGAGATGCTGTGGATTGAAGGTAGACTGTTTGATGCATTCACTGATGAAATATAACTCCCATTTCAGAGAGATGATAGCCTGCATTTAGAGAAAGCTCTTTATTGCACTCATTTATGCATGCATACTTTTATAGCCCATCATATCTGGGCTTTCATGAATACCTCAAAGCAGGAATGTTATATGTGCCAAAGAGGAATCTTCAAAAACACAGAGGGACTGAAAGGCAAAACAAATGTAAAGTACAGCAAGGGGTAATCTTGTTGTATTTCATCTTTTTATTGTGGGGGGGGGACAACCTGGCTGTGCAGGTTATACACACAGCAGAGTCTGAGGCACCTTGCTATCCACGATGCCAGGGTCACGAGATACAATCTACAGGTCCATCAGTCAAACACACTTGCTGCTGAGCTTTATTTCGCTCCCTCATCTTCCTCCCCTTTTGCTCTGCTGCTTCAGGAATATTAAATATGTGAGCGGTGGCCGCTGCAGATGCAATGCCATTGATTTTGTGTCAATCATCCAAGCCGCAGTAATTTAATTTGGTATCAGCAACAGCTAAATGAGACTTCTCCAGGCAGAAGTGAAGAAAATGGAAGAAGAGGTGAAGGGTTGGCCAGTTTCTAATTGTGAATTGCTTCATATTTGCAGGTGAGGTAAGATCTATCAATACCATTGCAGCTGAAGAACCGAGCTAGCATTAGCCTCTTCTTACTGACACCCGATTTCACAAAGCAGCTGGAGGAGATATAACCTTGTTTGTTATGTGTTGTTCTCTGTAAGACATTAAATATCCCCTTGAGTTTTAAAGTACATAGAATTAAACCTGACTTTACAAGTGTTTCTTTTTTTTCTATAGTTACATAGTAAAAATGTCCTACTGGGCTTCTTATGCATAAGTAAAATTTTCTTAAAGCAATATTCATCATAACTGATTCTACTCTAATGAGGATTCAAACCCCCTATGGCACAGAGTGCTTCACCAGAGTCAGCAATGAGCTTAATGCAATTAAGGCCACATCCATCGAACAGAACCTCTTCCACTTTTTGAGAGATGGTCAAGCTGTGTTTTTTCTTGTTGACAGAACCAGTTGAGCGAGCTTGAATGCTGCAGGCGCCCTCAGTGGAGCCTTTCTGGCTTGTTTTTGCTTTACAATCAAATTTGTATATGTTTAAAGACTACCGGGGATTTGTTCATGTGATATGATGATAAAGCCTCAAATGTAACCCATTTCTTGCTCAGATACCACTGGAGGATCTTATCTTCACCCTGCCAGTTCATGAGTGCATAAGCCAAAGAGACCACAGCGAAGCAATAGAAGATTTGATTAACAGTATGTTTCATCTTATGCATTCTGCACAGGTTTGATTTTGATGGGAAGCAACAGAAACAACAAACACTGTGCTGTTATCTGCATTGTGGTGCAGCATTGTGATTCACCATACACCCTGACAGTGACTCTGTTTTTGCCACATCACTGGAAGTGTTCCCACCTCCCTGCTAGGGAGCCAGTCCTTGTCACGGCCCCTGCGTTTAGGCAGCTCAACGTTACCACCAAGTGGCCGACAAGAGCCATGACCTCCCTTCATCTCCGGGAGGTTAACAGCTCCAGATGCTTGCAGTCAGTGCACCACGGCGGGGATGGCATTGCAGATCGCACTGGGATCAAAGAAAATGAGCTGACGTAAAATTATTACAGAGCTTGGCTGCGGTCCCGTTTTTTGATGAGCAGACATCAAATCAATGATCTGTTCATTAGTGTTACGTGAGCAAATCTAAGAGTGATCTGCTCCTCAGAAAATCCATACTGCATGTGGTTACTCATAGCACCAGATGCCTTTCTCCATCCATGCTAGTGTTTCATGTGAATCTACTACAGGCAGATGCTAAAAGGAATCTTTCCCAATTAGTAGACAGCAAATACCTGTTTCCTCTGCAGCCCATCAGGGTGCTATGCATCGAATCTGTTCCAAACCGAACAGGGAAATAGACCTGTGTAATTTGTCGAGGGGGGCAAATGACGTTCTAGCTGGAATGTGTTTCATCTATCAGGCCCCAAATCTTCTTTTCCTTGCAGATGAGGTCACGGTGTGAGATTGCTAACAATGTGTGAGGCCATTTCCCTCCTGCCTTCATTACTATACAATTAGCTGCGGTGCTTTTCAATTTCCCTCATTTCAGACTTTGCAGATCAATATCACTCAGGCTGCTGGCTAAATAGCTGCGCCTGCTAGGAGGGTTTTTTCTACAGCTCAAGGGGAGGTATCAGTCACTGCTGAAAGAGACGTTCAATGTGGAAAATGATCACATAGACTGTGTGGAGCAATTGAGCTGACTTTTGTGGGGTGAGTGGTGGTGAAAAGAGGGGAGTACGGTATTTTAAATTGGATATTGCATCAGGGTTCAGTCATCATCAATACTTGAGCGCAGTCTGCGTACTGTTTAGCTGTTTCCTCTTGTTTCTGGGTTAATTTTTTATGCTTCAGTTTGCAAACAAGTCAAGTGAAGCCACAAAAGCAGTCCTTTTTTTGGAACAGGAACTAAATTTAATCACAGTTGTTTGTCACATGAGAGCATTTAGCAGCACTGGATGAGATATGAACCGACCCAAAAGGTTGAACATGGCCGGATCAGTGTCAGGACCAGGCAATCACAGACCTCCACTGCCTTCATCTCTGGGAGTAATTAGATGTGGCATTGACTCCAGAGATCATTCAGGACTGGTTATTGCTGCTGATAATAGGCAGGCAGAGGGCACTGGATCGTGATCACGTGAACGGCAAGGTGATGAAATGATCACTTTTGCAGGATTCTTCTATTTTCTACATTGTGCTGCAAAATGTTTTTCTGCAGGGAAAGGACTGAGTTTGGAAATGATGGCAAATACTTGCATCAATATTTTAACATGCTGCAGGCTATACAAGCAGTATGGGGCAATTTGGTAGAGAAAATGTTCTCCTATTTATTAGTATTACAGCTGCTGTTAACTAAATCATCTCATAATTCCTTCTGTTGGACCATCTTGTCTAATCTTTTATTTAGCTCAGTCGCTGCTGTTAATACAATTAAAAAAAAGGATGAAATATTCCCATTTTTAGGAACAAAGGAAAACAGCTTCTTTTTTTCCTTATTCGGGAGAATTAATGGTAATTGTACAGCTGAAGTAAAAACGTATAATACTTTAGATCAAAGCAGAAGATTCTGTTGAGCAAAAGTAAAAAGAGGACCACTTACTTTCTGAATTCCCGTGTGTGGTCAAATAGATTTTTTTGCTCAGGAATATTCCTAATTGAATGAAATGACCCTGAAGAATCTATGATCTACTTTAACTGAAGAATACACTGGACCAACTTGTATAAAAAGAAACCACAAAATCTTTTCCATTTTCCTTTTAAAGATAGCAGTAAAATACTTTTATACTGTAACTTATTGTACCAGCCATTTTATCAGGTCCAGCTAGTACCAGGTTGGACCTGCTCTTTGCTTCAGATCTGACTTAATTCTTGGTGTCATAGATTCAACAAGGTCTTGTAAAAATTCCTTATATTGCTCCAACTCCACAGTAGGAGATGATCTGAGCTTTGTGACATGGTGCATTATCCTGCCGAAAGTAGCCGTCAGAAGATGCTACACTGTGGTTATAAAGGGATGGACATGGTCAGCAACAATGCTCAGGCTGTGGTGGTTAAACCAGGCCATGTTGGTACTAAGGAGCCCAAAGTGGACCAAGAAAATATTCTCCACGCTATTACACCAGCAGCAGCCTGAAGCATTGATCCAAGGCAGGATGAATCCATGTTTTCATGTTTCCACCAAATTCTGAGCCTAGCATCTGACTGTGGAGCTGAAATGGAGACTCATCAGACCAGCAACGTTTTCCATCTTCTATTGTCCAGTGTTGGTGAGTCTGTGTGAATTGTAGCCTCAGTTTCTTGTTCTTAGCTGACAGGAGGCACCTGGTGTGGTCTTCTGCTGCTGTAGCTCACCTGCTTCAAGGTTGGATGTGTTGTGTGCTCAGTGATGCTATTCTGCATATCTTGGTTGGAACCAGGTCGTCTTCTCTGTGTCTACATGACTAAATGTGATTGGCTGATTAGATATTTGTGTTAACAAGCAGTTTGAACAGGTGGACCTGATAAAGTGGCGGACATAAGTGTGGTATGACATAACCTCTGTGTATCAGTTTAATAAGATTGCATGAGACTAAACACTTTTTGTAAAATATTTATTGAACATCTGTAGTTTCAGTGCTGCAGATCCACAGCTCAGTCTAAGTGTTGTCAGATTCCCACTGAAGCGTGCTCCTACTGAATTTCTAGCATCTTTCCTTAATCCAGCGAGGTCAAGTAAAAGAGCTTAGCAAAAGACTGAATACAACACAAACACGTCATTTTTTTCCAGTATTATTGTCATTAGTCACAGGCATGTTTAACAGCAACACATTTGAAAGATGCCTGCTGCATTTGATACTGATGACTCATATGGGAAGCACAAGAAACAGCACAAAACGATTTCAGAAAAACAAGAAGTATACTTTGTTAGGCAAGAAGAGACAGAAGAAGGGACCTGCATTTTTTAAATACCTGTTTTGTGTTAGGAGTCTCATTTAATGACAAAGCAGCAGTTAGCAACCTGCCGCTCAAAGTCTGAATTCATCTCTCCACAGTCACAAAGAAACAGGAGCTTCTCCTCCGTAATGGCTCCAAAATACATGAGAATTTGCTGCGCTGCATTACAACTGATAAAAACCATAAGCGACAGATGTTTGGAGGTAGCATGCAGGATTAAAATAGCAAAACACAACTTGCATTAAAACAGATTCTAAGGAATATGTTTTTATAAGCTGCTGTCAAATGAGAAGCCTCATTAAGCGACTTCAGTTTCTGTTTCCTTCTTTTTCTCTTCGGTTGACAGTAGAAGACAAAAAAAGAGAAATCCCTCTCTCTCCTGTCAGGAGAGAAGTCTCCTTCATCTGACAGCAGAATTTCACTGTTTTAGCTTCATTCACAGTACTGCATACAGAAAACAACACAGTGTCAACTAGACGGCTACTGATACTCAGGTAAATGTGACAAAAATATATAATTGTTCAATATTCCGTCTAATTATAGCTATCTCTTGTAGACAAAGGTCACCACAAATCAATATTTCACCGGACATCTAAATTGGTTCTCATCAGTCCACAGAAGTGTATTCCAAACTATATGACAAGCAAAAAGAGGAAAAAAAAAGGCAGAGCATCTCAGATAAAGGGGATAATAGCTTAGTCTGGGTGGCAGCTTTACATTCTTGGCAGTAACAGCACCTCTTTTATGTCTTAAGAAAGAAAAAACAGACATAGTCATTCCTATCTGCTGCAGGGTACACAGACTTCCCACTAAGAAAATACAATTTTGTGGATTTTTTTCTTTTTGTTTTAAATACAGTAAGATTATACAATAACACTGTTGGCTGACATAGAATCAAGATGCACATACACAGGCGGAGAGGATGCTGTTGCAGAGTGAGTCCACTGTGTGGCAGCATGTGGGTTTCCTGGCATGTTTTCAGTGCAACTTCTCCCCTCTGCCAGGGGTTTTAAAACCAACACACTGTAGCACATTCTCTGGCTGGCTCCCAACTGTTGTTGAATTGGCTTCTTCCTCACCGACCGCAGAGATTGGGTGGGTGGGGTGGGGGGTTATACAATAAAGAGCTGAGGAATGTCACTGGCCTCTTCATCCAAACCACTCCTCGGTTAAAGGCTCCTGCATGGATGTGAGACATTGAAATTTAGTATTAATTGTAAAATTGAAACCTGTAGTAAAATATTTACATGAAAATGTGTCAGTGTGATGCAGCAGCCCTTTCAAGTGGACACAGAAACCTCGTCTTTCCCTGCGTCTCATATAAAATTTACCAGCATGTGAAAAAATTATCTTCATTTATATGTTTAAGACCTTCACAAGCCCAGTACTAAAAATTTGTAAACAGATTTTTTCCAAAAATACCCATTTAAAGTTGTTTCTGGTCATTTATCTTTGCATTTTTGTTGTTTAATTAGCCAGTTTGAGAGAACAGCAGCTCCCACCCCAGAAATAAGATCATTCTTAGGGGAACGTAAGACAAAAGAAGAAGAATCATTATTTCAAAGGGAAATTAAGCTTAATTTTTCCCATTATCTTCGCTTGCTTTTTTCTTTCTTTCTTTTAACACTCTGATTGGTTTTACTCGTGAGGGCCTTTAAAAATGATTTAAATCAAACAGCCTGCAAATAGAAACCTGCTCTTTGATTAAAGCTATTCTAACTCATCTTCATATTCAGGCTGTTAATTCAGCCTCTAAGCCTGCATTCATGTTTTTCAAAGGGCCACAAGCCAGAAAGGTCATTAAAACACCTCGAGCTACTTCCTGTACAGCTATTACAGGACACATATTGATCTTTATTTTAATAAGCCAGTTTTGAAGATAATCAAGGACAGAAATCTATTTTCTAACATGTGTGTCAATGTTGCATCATGACAAAAGAGCTCAGCAACATAAATATGATTTTCAACAACTTACAAATGCCAAACTCCTCGTCCCAACACCAACCTGACTCCACAATGAATATTAAACAGGATTGTTGCTGGAGTACTGGATATGAGAAAAAGCTGTGTAAATCCTTTACGCTTTTGATCAATTTCCTGAAGTAACTTCACTCAATGAACCCTGAGTCAAAAGTCGAATAAAGTCCACATATTAACCCGACACAGTTTTCTTCTTCAGAGCAAAATACTTTATTAACTCAAGTGAAAACCAATAAATAATATAAAAGGTCACGTCATTAAGAAAAAAGTCTCACCTGGTTATAGATGGACATCAAATACTCCTTCCTCCACTGTCTCTAGATCCTCTTCAGCAATTACTGGAGGGAACAGAGAGGGTGAAGATGCAGAGACGAGGATAAGATCAAATGGAAAAGCGAAAAGCTTCCTAAAGATCATGTGAAGTGTGGCCTTCATCTAGTCGCCAGTGAAGTTCATTAGCCTGGCAGTTTTGTCTGGCCCACTGATCGAGAAGGCTCATTGTGATGGAAAATAGAGCCAATCTATACGCCACTTTTGCCAAGGTCTGATGGAACACTGGCCACAGGCCTCGCTGTGGTTGGTCAATTACATTTCCATTGCAAACCACACTCTGAGGGTATCTTTCACACCTCCTTTCTGCAGCTTTTACACTGACAAAATGTTGCCTGTTCATATCCTTCCGTTGAGTCTTTACACTTATAAAGTAAACCCAGCATGTGGATGCTTCTTACCTGTATTCTGCAGGCTGGGAGGTGTGTTAGCAGGTGGGGGGAAGCTGTAGGACCTGGCCTGGAGGGCTGGTGGTGTCTCGTGGCTGATGCTCTTCGTTCTCTTCCTGCACTCGACAGCCAGTCGGCTTCGGCAGGCCTTGTGGCAGTTCACCCCGCAGGCTGCGTCCAGAGGATTCATGTGGAGAGAGAAGGACGTCGGCAGGGAGAGGTTTCGGGACAGGTGGAGAGGACGGCGAGTTCGGAAGAGAGGGAGGGAGAATCGCCGAGATGGGAAGAAAGAAGGGAAGGGCCGGGTGCGAAAAGAGAAGGGAGAATGGGGTGGAAAAACAGGGTCAGACAGAGGGACGGATGCAAACAGAAACATGGGGGCGAACGGGAACGCTAGTGGTGAAAGTAAGGTATTTTGGCACCCCATGCAGACACATGAACACTGACACACACACAGAGTAAGACCCACTGTGCCAGACAACAACTCTGTCAACTGAACGGAGTCTAAGAGGAAAGAGATGATGGGTCAACGAAGCAAGAAAAGTGTGAATGTATTTTCAAACGAACCTTTTTACCATTAAAATCACTATGTTTTGATTCTGGGTGCCAATGTCAAAGGAATTAAGGGGGAACTATTGGTCATACTTATTCCACTTATATATTTAATTCCTTCCATTTCGGTCACAAATTTTAATAAAAGGTATGCAAAATGTGAGAATTTATTAGGCATAGCATGTTAGACATTTTGGTAGCAATTCATCAAACAGTGTTTATTAAAAAGGCAAAAAAAAAAAAAAAAGCTAAATTTTCCACATAGAAATTAATGGGATTCTGCTGAAACAAGTGAAAAGCTATGCCCACGTTGGAGTCCCTTAACTCAGGCTTACTTTCATATAGGAATTTCATTTAGAGTTTAAATGGGTCACAAAAGATAAAACCTTTAATATCTGAAAGGGCATTCTGATGTCTTTAACAGTTTCAACACAACTGCAGTTTGGGTTTTATGGACTTTTGGGATTTTGCTACAGAATTTTCATGGTAGAGACCAATGATGTCATACTCAATTTTGGCTCTGAAAATCATTCAGAAAAAAAAATTTCAAACAAACTTTTTTCATGTCCAGAGTGTTGCCTGTAAGCATGCAAGTTACTCAGCAAAATGTAGGCAATTTCATCTTCTTTCCCCCTATATGACCAACACTTCAGTGGGTCTCACATCTTTCTCTCAAATCACCTCAAAGCAGAGTGTGCCCAACAATTCTCTCAATGACTCCCATTATGTCTCAGATCAAGAGGTGAGGGGTCTTTTCAACCTCCCATAACAATTACATGGAAGACAGTAAAATCATAAAAATGACATCCTTGTTTTTGGCAGAAGTTTGTGTCACGGTTCAAGATTTTTTTTAAAAAACTTAAAGTTTTGAAATAGCGAACATTTGTGCATTGGGCAATTTGTGTTTGTCTCTGTCCAACACCTTCCCCATGATGCCAGGCAGGTATCACCATAGCAACCAGTTACACAGCACCCCCTTCTTTCTAAATGATTCCATGATGGCTGCCCCCATAGAGCATGTCCTAGAGCAGCCATTGTTTCATCCATGCAAGCAAGGACCTCACTGCTCGCACCCAGAAAAAAAATTATTTTAGTTTCTAATTGTTTTCCTTTCTTTCCAACAGAACTCTCTGTTGGAAATTTAAATTCTATGTCTTTACCACCTCTTCATGGGATATTGATGCTGGTTAAAAGGACAAAACTGTTTTTCTACTTCATCTGAGAACTATTAACCTCTTGCCCCTTGAAATGGCTGAGTACTTCACTTTATTCACAATGAAATGCCATCCCACAGCTGAGGTAAAGGCTATTAAAAACCTTCCTTTTATCTTTGTAGGGCTATATAACACAGCCACAAATGGAGCAGGCCCCAAACAACTCAAAGCTTCATGTTAAATCAACAGATAAAAGGATGGTATCATGCAATTCTCTGCTAAATAAGGCTGAAAGCGATTGAAAGGGCAAAGAACATATGAAGAATTGTTTCTAATGTAAAAGTTAGAGTGCCCATCTACACTAAGTTTCTCCTATATTTAAGTCTAAATATCTGACATCTCACACATCCAACAACCCACACACATTTAGAGATCTAACACTCCTGCACTGCACTGTTGTGGGTGATTCATTTCAATTACATCTCTGGCGCTCCGTCTACCTCCCTGAGTACGGGCTAACAATGATAATGGGGATGAATGACTGTGGGGCTCTCTCATTGACTTCCTCTGGTCTCATTAATGGAACGAGCCAGAACACTCCAAAACTCCCCATCAGACTACAGTCCATTGGAGTGGAGAGGAAAATAGAAAGTGTGGGGCATTAGTAAGCTATGGGAGTGTTTCCAAAGACACACATTTCAGTGGGCCTGCTTGTGTTTGACCTGCCATTAGCCCCGTTTCATCTGAAAAGCAAAAACCAATCACGAGGTCATGACTGTTCTTTAATACCTGATTGATCCTCCCAGACTTTTGTTTAACATTTAAATTACAGACTTCTTTTGCTGCTGCTGGACACAGAAAAATTAGCTAATGAGTCTATGATCAGATAAATTTCTCTTTTTTCCTACACACAAGGTGCAGGTTGTTGTAAAAGCTGCTAGTCTTAGACCTCACTAGCCCAATAAGCATTAATTACTCTAGTTGCTATGCAGCTCGATGTTTGATGATGGCTTGCCAGCTATTTAATAAGCAATGGTTAGCCAACCAGAGCAGGAGTAAATGTGGAGGCAGTTCAAATTACAAATACAAAAAGACAAGACACATTTGGTGATTAAAATGCTTTCTTTTTTTAACCAAGTGGATGAAGAGGAAGCTCTACGTTATATCCTCTTAGAGGGAATGAAACGTGGTCAGCTAATTCTGAATGAGGAATTTGAAAAAAAAATATTTTAATAAAAATGACAAAGCAAAATGCTGACAGTGAAATGTCTGCCTATTCATCTGTTTGCAATCATTTCCTGAAAAACTCCAGCAGATGAAAAGTTGCTCGATTAGCATTTGAGGTCTGGCAAAAGTTTTCTGCATTGACAGCTGGGGTGGAACATAACGTATGTACTGTAAGTTATTTTGAGAGCACAATGTCTGCGGATTATCACATACTGTACAGACCCCTGACAGCATATCCACAGAGGGAAGAAGAGGGCTGTGTGTGTTTATGAAGCTAATGACCTTAAGTATGGCAGGGTGGGAGATGCTGCAGGTTGCTGGCCAGGGTGTATACATTTGAGAAATGAGCCAGCTTCTTCAAACAATGCTTCTTTCAGAGGCCTGATATGGTAAATATTTGGCTGCTGAGTTTAGTGAGGTCTCAGCTGATGTATCCAGCTGTTGGTGAGCAGGGCTTCATGAGTAAAGCAATGTAATATATTTGCCATGGGTTCTGTGTTGTGTATGCTGATGACATTTACTGTGTGTATGTGCTTGTCGGATGGGAAATCAATGGCGTCAAAAAGAAATCGCGGACTCTCTGGAGGCTGTTGCCTTCCGGGTGGAACAAGAACATCTGTGCAGCAGACGTAGAACACAATCTCAAATGAATCGCTCACTTACCTTTACACTTGTAGCCTTGCTTGTAAAAGCCCCATATCTGAAAAAAGACAAAGAAGGGAAAGGGCAGTGGGGTTTGCTGTTAATTAGGACGGATTTCCATTTCCCTGCAGAAAAGTGGGGGTATGTTCAAGATCATTAGTGTGACACAGCAGCTGCAGTAGGCAAAAAGGAAGGTTTCTATTTCCTTCTTTCTTTTTTATAACAATGTAGGCAGTAAAGGTTTTGTCAGGAAAAATAATTGCAAAACTACAAGCAAAATTTCTATTTAAATACAACTTATCAGCAAAAATGTTACAGCTATAGTAAGTTCTAGTTGTCATAAAGTCCTCATATGAATATACAGCCTGGTTTTAGTGCAAATAAAAAAATGCGTATGCAGCTAATGAACAGGAATCCTGGAACAAAGTCATTTACACCTGCAAATGTCTTGCTCCAGCCCTCATTTCTTTCCAAGCTGCCAGAGTTTCTTGTAATCTTTTTAAGTGGTCTTGAGAAACAGTTCTACAGAATTTCAGAAGGTCTTTCCAAGTTTTATTTGGATATTTTTCACACCTTCAGTCCTGTTCTTGCACTTGGCCATTTACAGAGAAATATGCTGTTTTTTGGTTTGTTTAGCAAACAAAAGAAGAAGTGTTTATATAAAGAAATCTGGAATGAACAGGATCTGAACGTGATGTCTGAAGAAATATGAACAAATCCAGCAATGTCAGGTGTGTTGGAGCAGGGAAATTTGGAAAACCTGCAGGATTGTGGCTCTTGAGGACTGACACTGGCCACTCCTGAGCTAGACCTTCATCTGATCCGTCTAAAGTTGGCCGAAACCTCATCTGAGGGTCTCTATGGAAACGTAGCTGCCATTAAGTCATTGTTCATGAAGGGAAACAGGGAGAAAATGCTGATGTACAGTATGCCACATGACACAAGAAATGGACTGAAAATCAGTGGCAACAGGTCTGAGGGATGAAGCAGTGTGGGATCGTCTGGACAAAAAACAGAAAAAAAAGCAGAAAACATCCAAACGCTTTAACAAGTCCTTCAAGAAGCCCGGAAAACGATTCCTGAAGGCCAGCCTGGAAATTTCAAGAAAGCATGTTTAAGAAGGTTCAGACTATGGTACAGAAACATTGGCTTTCAACCAAATTAGAAGTGAACAAACTAGTTTTGTCATATTTACTGTTTGCATTTATGTTTGCACATTTCAGTTAATCACTGCACCAATTTTCCAATTTCCTATGAAGAAATGAAGACATAAAAAAAAAGAATGGTGGCTTAGATTCCTGTACAGAACTTAATTTTGGTGGTTCTCCAGCTTGAGAGTTGTGTTCAGCTCAAATCCCCAGACCCCTCAAACCTCCAGGTGTCACTTGTTAGATGTGATGGAACAGTTGTTTCAGCACTGTTTCATATAATGAAGTCAGTCTTTTCCACACAAACTAAAAAGTTTTTACACTCTCATGAGGTTGTTTGTTCAGACATGTCGATATAGAAATATATCGTAAAAGTATAATGGAAACACTTTTTTCGCATTTACACATCTCCAGAGGTAACGTATGGGGTCACGTGACCAGTTCATTTCAAGTAAAGATGGCACGGCATGAGTATACACAGAAGGACATGGAAATCTTTGGACAAACAATTAAATAGTATAGATAGTAAACAACAGCAAAATGCAGAGTATTACAAAGAATAAGAAATTTCCACTCTCCTCAAAGTGGAGTCTCACGGGATGAGGTTTTATGAGTATAACAGCTAATGCGCTAAAAACTTGCAAATCTCACTTGCACTTTGTCGAAATTTTAGAAATATTGATTTTATTTTGCGAAAAACTGCAATGAAAATGCATCTAGTTAAATGTTTCCCAAATCTCATGAATTCATATTTTATTCCCAATTTCAATTCCAATACCTTTTCATGGGCTCATTTTGAATCTGATGCCAGTTTTCCACTTTGTCTGAGACCATTTTAAATGAGCTTTGGTCCAGAGAAGACAATGGTATTTCTGGATCCTGCTTACATATGGCTTCTTCTTTGCATGATGGAGATTTAACCTCACAAACAGTGATTTCTAGAAGTCTTCCTGAGTCCATGCAGTGATTTCCTGTAGAGAATCATGTCTACACTGTTTACACTACAGATCAGAGCTATTCATCTCAGTCCCATGTGGGTCGTAGTCCTGCAGATGTTCAGTGTTTCCCTGCTCCAACACATCTTACTCAAATTAAATGGATCCAGCAGCCTATGAAGTTCTGCACAATGACTCATTAATTTGAGTCCAAGGGGATCAATTTTTAGACTGATGATGAAGATTGCAGATTGGTGAACCTGTGTCCATCTTTCCATCTGAGAGACTCTGCTTCTCTGAAATGCTCCTGAATTGCTTCATGTTACTGACCTGTTGCAAATGAACCTAATTAATTGTCAAATGCTCCTCCAGTTACTTTTCCAACCTTTTGTTGCCCTTGTTCCAATTTTTTACAAATGTGCTGCTGCCATCTGGAAATAATTTGGAAATCACTGTATTCTGTTTTTATTTACATTTTACAAAGTGACCCAACTATTTTGGAATTAGGCTTATAAAATATTTCCATAGTGAAGACAAAAAACTAATTTTAAACCATTAAAGAGTGTCTTCTTTGCCTACAGGAGCAGACTAGGCCAAAAAACAATCTTTTTATTTATTTTCTTTTTTACATAATGATGCAGTCAGGCCCAGATTTATTGGATTCTCCAACTGACTGCATCAGTAGCCTATAGCATATCGACATAACATATTGACAATATGTAAATAAATAAATAATCTAATATACTGTCCATAAACACCTACACAGAAGCTGCCTCTAACACATTCTGACCCAGAAGTACCCGACCAGCCCACAACCAATAACAAACAGGCTAATAAGGAAAATCAGAAAGCTGCTGGCTCACTGTTAATGTTGATGAATGAGGGTTAAAAAATCATATTTTCATTTTCAATGAGATGATTTAGCTCAGGATGACATAAAATAACATAACTTTAGTTCTGTTATTTTAATTAATAAACACAACCAGTTAACCCGATGTTACTCTGCTGGAAACAGTGGCTGCATTTTCACTACTGCTTTCACAAAATAAAAGCATTAACTCAAAATCTTCGACAAAGTGCAATTGCGATCTGCAGGTGTTTTCATTGAATGTTAGCGCATCAGCCATAATTCTCCTAAAATCTCGTCTCGCAAGATTCAGTTTTAGGAGGATGGAAATTTCTATTTTCTTGTAAAACTCTTTTTTTAAGGAATGGCAGTTATATTTTTCTCTTTAATTATTTGTAAAAAGATTTCTGTGTCCTCCTGCATCTACTCATCTACGCAAGCTTTACTTTACAAAAAAAGTGACATTGTGACATATTTTTATATCAACATTTCTGAAAAACCACATCATGAAGGCATAAAAGCGTTAGCGATATTTGAGAGGTTTTTCGAAATGTAGGTGTTTCCATTACCAGATTTTTATTGTAATATTTAGGTTTTGCGCAATTCCAAGGGTTATGTAAACGCAGCTACTGGAATCATCAACTAATTTTAAATGTAAGGCAAAAAACTAACATGGCAATAAAACAGCTGTTTTATTGACATGTTTTCATCACTTCATCATAACTTTGTAAACAGATGGGATGTGCACACTAACTGCTAGCATGTTCACTGCTAACTGTTAGCATGTTCAGCGCTAACTGGCTAGTGTGTATCAGACTTACTGGGAGTAATGGGTCTCTTTAATCAGAGCAAAACTTCAGTGATCGCACAGTTTCTATGCTCCTCCTCTCTGTTTTCTCTCCATGGTTGTGACAAGTAGCTGCAGCTACTGGTACAGAACCTGAAGGGGTTTAAAGTGTCTAACTGGTTCAAACTGGTGTTAGTGAAGAACAGAACCAGTGGGCCACAGGTTAATGCCTGGGTTGGTGGTCGGGGTGGTGTTAAAAAAAAACTAAGCAAGCTGGTGGATTTGGGCCACATATGGACCAGTCATACCAATAAATAAACTGTGTAGGACAAAACACACACCAGCCCACTGGGGAAATGTTTGATTTGAGGTGTGTGTCCGTTGCCTAAACTGGGCCATTAAGTGAAAAGAATGGAAATAAGAAAAACATCCTGAAACGAATTAATCTAAAAACATATGCACTGGTAATGGGCTGCGGTGAAGGGAAACGCATATTCAATTAGATTTTTATGAGCTAAACCATCTTGAATTATCTGTTCTGTTCATATCTTGATGCCCACCATTGATGCTGAAGTACAATGAAACTCAGATATAGGGTGAGCCAGAGGGAGGGAAAAGAAGAGAGGGAGAACAGAGGAGGATGATGGGACGGACAGGGTGGAGGGGAACCGAGATCAAGCGGGACGAAGGCAGTGGGGGGAACAATGACATGAAAGAGCAGCGCTGGAGATCACACACTGCACTGGCACATCTGAGAAGGCACAAAATATCCTGACCTCTTCACACACACACACACACACACACACACACCTCGGATGTACACAAAACCTACACATCAGGCATAAACACAGATACACGCCAGCAACACATTGTATACACACCCAGAAGCAGTGCAACAAAGAGAAGTTGGTTATCATCAGGACTATCATCACAGCTCTGCCTACACTGACTGACCTTTACCGCTTCTACAGACGCTGGAACACAATGAACTACAAACAAGAGCTGGAAACACACCAACTGCATGGAAGCTGCTAGAAAAGTGCTACTTTAAACGGCTATACTTACACTTTTAACATGAATCACTCTGTGACGTAGCTAAGTTTTCCTCTTTTCTGAAACAGTTACAGACCTCTATGATCCTTTGGATCAGCATGTTGAGTGCGAATGGACATGAAAGATAGGCTGAGAGCACGCAATGTTAACACATTTAAAATAACAAGCACAAAATGCTTTCTTAATTTTAATGTTGGAAATAAATCATTTTTATTGCGCTGTGGAGACACATGCAAACATCTCTGCAATGCATTAAATTTAGATGATCATGGAGAACTGAAAGTTAGTCCCTCTAAAGTCCCATTTCCACTTAGTGGTATGGTTGGTGTCGGTATGGTATGATATGGGTTAGCCCCATTTTCACCAATAGGCAAGGCTCGGTATGGGACAGTACACATTATTTTGCATGTCCAAAGGCAAAACTGGAAAGGGTGCCAGAATATCCAGCCCAATGCTTTAAACTTTTTTGGGAGCCTTCCATTGGGGTCCCAATCTTACAAATCCGACCCAAAAGGTTGGAGCCTGCAACAGGAAGATAGAACCCAAGCTGCTGGATGTCCACCATTTTTCTCCTTTGTTTCTGTGTCGCGTTCTTCTTCTTATGATTCAATGAAGGTGTTGCACCGCTATGAAGTCATGCTACTATGTAGTTAAAACATCTCTCACTGTCCGGCTTATACTCTGCATACCAGGAAGTGTAAATGCAACAGAGATAACCAGACCATCATCGTGGATGTGCAGCCGACAAATGCAGCAACTGTGAGATGCTTTCATGTCAGTTTGGAGCAAAATCTGAGGAATGTTTTCAACACCTTGTTAAATCTATCACACCAAGAATTAAAGCAGTTCTGAAGGTAAAATGGGGTCCAACCTGGTAGCAAGCTGGACCTAATAAATAGGCCAGTGGGTGCACATCCAGAGTGTGCATTAACCTAATGTCCTGCCTATGTTGGAAATTTAATTACAGATCATTATCAGGTATCATACAGCACACAGATTTCAATGTTTTAAGCAAGAACAGGTAATTCCATTGTTATTTACTAACAATAAAAAGAAGCAGAGATGAACTGGGTCTGGCCCACTCCTTTTCTTTGCTAAAGTTAGGAAAGTCTGGAGCTTGAAAAAAAAGTATATCATTTCTGTACTATAAGATACGATGTCTAAACAGTTTGGAGAGTCTGACTGCAAGAAGATGCATTTCCCACTGAGAGCATTTTCAAATATTCTAAAGAGTCTCTGTCATGTTGAATGAAAACATCAAAGTAAATAATATGTGTGGACCAAGTCTAGCCAGCTTGTTTTGATTCTATAAAGCTAGACTGTCAAGAGTCCAAGGAGACGCCTGTTTTGAAAAAGCACTCTGAGCCGTTGGCTAAACACTCCATCCTCTAGAGATACATATTACACTATCTCTCTTTGCTCTCTGCATTTAGCAAAACTCATCTGTGAGCCATTAATTAAGATGTAAGACTAAAGGCAGCTGCAGGCAAAGCATCACAGGATGACAAAGATCCATATGAGACACTGGGAAACGGGCAAACTCTGCAGTGTTTGCAGCATATGTGAGACGAGTGCTGATAAACGGGCCGAGGGAAAATATTGTTTTTGCTCAGGAGCCAAGAGGAAAGTACAAACCAGGCAGATGAGGAAGTGGCTGGTGTATCTACCTCTGCCACACACACAGATATATTCAAGGGGAAAAAGCATGCTGCCAGAGCCCTTATCTCTGCCTGCTCTCTACTCTGAATTTCCCCCTCAAGATGACATGAAAATGCCAACTTCATCAGAGAAAATATGTGTTGAGTGCTCATAAAAGTCTGTACGCCTAATCTAAGCCAAAACCTCTCTATGAGCTTACAAAGGAATAAAAGAGAAGGCATCTCTCCATCTTCAGTCAAACTGAAAGCCATAGACTTGTTCTCCTCACAGAGGAGTGCTGACTCACCACTTGTGTCCAAACAACAAGACAGCTCCTTGAGGGAATGTGGAGAGCAAGAGGACACACACCTCCACACACACACAGAAGTAACAATGTCACATACGAAGGTCATCATCTCGCCCAATTACCTTTCTCCCAATTTTTCCCAGAATGCAACTGTGTATGTATGTCTGTGTATGAGTGCGTGTGTGTGTGTGTGTGGCTCTGACTCAAAGTAATTGTCATTGCCCTGACTGACCTGACAGAATGAACCTCTGAGAGATGCTCTGTCACTGCTGCTGAGGCAAATAATGAGCTGCAAATAGTCTGTGCAGCTAACGTGGCTGTGGAGACTCATGATGAGCAAAACTGACCTTTGACCTTTTGAAACAAATTCTTGTTATTTCTATTTGATGCAATGAAGAAATCATCTCTGAAAACCAAATACGGATGTTTACTGAGGACTTTAATCAGCTGATTGGACATTTAAAACCATCTTTAAAGACCCACTCCAATGCTTATTTGGAACTATTTAAAATATTCTGAGTGGTCTTTAAATTGTGATTTTAAAGTTTTTGGTAAAAATCACAAAACCTGTGCCCTTTTCCAGGACTCTGCTTCTGCAGAGGACCTCGTAGCTCAGAGTAGCTCGTAGCTCGTAGCTCATTAACAATTTGCCTCTGAGTTGTGGGCGGAGTCAGCGCTGCTCAGTGCCCTCCCCCCATCCCATAATATTTAAGATGAGATTTAAGAGAAATATTTTAACTAGGGGTGGGACTTTAAGGCATTAATTACAATTGATTTATTATAATGTTTTAATTCCATTATGTGTTCCAAAGAACAGGGAAAGTTTGTCAGTGCTCGGTTTCCGGTACATCAGAGCTTGGACGCTATATTTATCTAGTTTTCAGACCCCTCTAGCAATTCTAGGAGCAGTGCTGACTCAGACCCTCCATCCAAAACCACTCAGCCTCGGTCCTTCTGACTTCATCGGTACCAGCTCCAGAGCAGATGTTCACCTCTGCTCCAGGACCAGACTGGAAGCTGCTGCTGGATGATCATGGCCACAGATATTAATGCCTATTCAGCATCAGACATCATGTTTCCAGCCTCAGCTGTCAGATTATGAGGCTAAAATGATGTAAAATGAATGTATGAATAGATATAGCAGCATAAAGGCCGACCAGAAGAAGAAAGCAGAATTTATTACTAACAGAACTTTGTAGAAAAAACACACAGATAAACAGTGACCAAGCCTGTTCTCATCTGCACATCATTCTCTCTTTACAAATATCACTTTTTCCTCCAGCTGTTTTTTACTATTTATTTATTTACTATTTCCCTACTATCCTCACAAAACTAATTCAGCTGCTTTTTGGAGCCACCATGCATCAAAAACGTCTTCTCGGCTTTATTCCAGCCATGGAGGAGCATTATATTTGTCTTTTTCAGACACACATAGACCTTTCTGCTCACTTGGCTGTTCCTGATTGGACATTACCATCAATTTCAGCTCTCTTATTGGCTTGAAAGCTTGACAGGAAGTGGCTTCATCATATTTTCTGGGTAATAATAGAGGTCTCTTAGCAACATAGTAGTGATTGTGATCTTTTTTTATGATGAAAATGGGATAAATAATGGTGTTATTGTTGTGGATTTACCAGAGCAGGGGTGTTAAAACTCTGGTCCTCAATGGTTGCTGTCCTCCAGGTTTTAGGTGTGTCCCTGCTCCAACACACCTTATTAAAATTAAATGACACCAACAGCTTGTTGTCAAGTTCTGCACAATGACCCATTAATTTCAATCTGGTGTGTTGAAGCAGGAAAATACATAAACCTGCAGGGCAGTGGCCCTGGAGGGCTGGAGTTTGACACCCCTGATATAAAGTCTCCCCGGACAGAATATAAATGCTGGGTAAAACTTCTGTAGATTGCCTTAAGAGTAAGCTATCATCATAATTTACCCTACAGAGTTACACACTACTGTTCCTGAAACTCTGTGGACAATATATATGAATGCACTCTTGAAGGCGGGCGATATCAGGAAGTTTTGAGGGTTAATCAAAATACTTACAAAGCCTGCGCAGTGCTCGCAGAATGTGGGCTTCACGTAGGTGGTCTCTGTAAAAGTGTGGATGAAACCCATCTTACAGTTTAGTAGAGAGCTAGCTTTCATAAAGTAGTCTATCATCTCCTCCCTGCTGATCTTCCCATCTCTGTAAGAGCAGTCAAAAAGAGAGATGAGTGCCTCCTACTGCAGACTGTAT
Source organism: Melanotaenia boesemani (assembly GCF_017639745.1). Taxonomy (NCBI): domain Eukaryota; kingdom Metazoa; phylum Chordata; class Actinopteri; order Atheriniformes; family Melanotaeniidae; genus Melanotaenia; species Melanotaenia boesemani. The sequence continues at coordinate 32,615,593 of NC_055686.1, read as the reverse complement.
GTTGGATCAGTTTATATAAAGCACGTGGATAAAATCTTGTTAATGCTCACTGGTTCTTGTCCAGTTCTCCAAACTTGCTGAGGTAAGGGAAGTTGTTCCTGATTGCTTCGAATTCATCCCTGGAGATGTGGCCATCGCCGTCTGTGTCAAAGTTCTTGAAGACTGACTGTAAGAGAACATGAAATTTATCATCAACAAAGGTTCATGCAGCATTTATAATTTGTGACATGACTTGCTTTGTTATATCTATGTTATGATGTGTGATGATACACAGAAACTGCAAAAAACATGACACAATTTTGTATGTTTTCCTACGTTATTTCATGAAGCCAGGAAAAATTGGGGAATACCTACGTTTGCACCATGTAAAACTGTCACAAAGTATTTATTTACTACTTTGTTCATCCGTAAAAACACTTGTAAGGTTGTTGGAAGGTGCAGCCAGTGATATAAATTTGTGAAACAGATTGTCTGAGCCTCATGTTTTCAAGTTTCAAAGAGTGCAGCAGGAGGTCTGCAACAAAAAGGGAACACTGACAGCAGCTGTGCTGAAATCACATCTAACATACCCAGGGATGAACATAAAGACCACAAGTGAACGGGAAAAACTGTAAAAACTGCACAAACAGAAAAATACAACAGAAACAGGAAACTGTGGTTAAATGTTTAACAGCAATATCTATCTGCATGAGCTGCTTCTGGTTATACCAGACCAAAAAGGCTCCAGCAGCTAACACACAGTTTGATGAGACAACTAAGTATTTTGAAAACTACAGCTCCTTGAAAAAAAAAAAAAAATATATATATATATATATGTATATATATATACATATATATATATATATATATATATAACTATCCACAAATGTTACTGATGTATTTGCTCAATAGAGTGGTGGGTAACCCTCTGTTTTCCTTAAAACCAAAACCACACTTCAGATAGTAAATTACAGCAGCTACAAGAACAGCTGCAGCTCTGTTAATGGTCGTTGGTATTTGTGTGTGTTTACTCTGTGTTTACATAAACCTGAGTTAAAATTATTCTTTCCTTTATGAGATAACTTTTATGTTTGTATTAAAATTCATGTACTGTATAATCTTTAAAATCTGTAGAGAGTTTTCTTTTTGACATTATAAAGGACTCAAAGCTCTTATTTAAGGATTTCCCAACACTCAAGTATCCCTGTATTTACAAACTGATTCTGACCAACATTAACAATGATCCTGTTGGACATTGCAGTTAGTAATATCTATTGGCTGACCACCCACACTAACTTCTGTCTTTCCTTGGCCACCCCATCACTAATTTCCTGGATATGCCACGTTTAAAACTAATTTTGTGGACAGATGTTAGAATTTGAGTAATGCCACATGTTTTTGTAGTACCAATCAGAAGTATTGCTGCAGTACTCTTCACTAGGTGCAGAAGAGACAACTGGGGCTGACTTTTTGCAAACTACAGAGCTGTTTAGTCATCATTTAGCTTTCCCTCCAGCACTTTAGCTTTTTAAGGCAGTTTATAATGTTATGGAGAATGTGGAGAATTACATGTCATGTCATTGACACACCAGTGAAATGAGACACTCTGTCTGTGGAAAATAGAGCCTAAAGAAGCAATTATGATGCAAATAAAAAAAGGCCCCAAAATGGTTCCCTGGGGTACTCCATTCAGGATTGAAGTTGTGGAACAGTAGAAATTCCTCCTCTTAACAGAGAAGGATCTATCACTACTATCAGTATACCTTGTGTTATTATAGGTATGTGTAAATATAATAACCTGTACCTTGAGACTGAATGTAGTTTATCTTAAATCAGCTGTGAATGGAATCTACTACTGGAAACTTCCCATGAATTGTAAAGTGAAGAAGTCCACTTTCTGTAATTAAATTCCCCAGATCATAATATTAAGATGTAAAATTAAGGCATGTCCCTGCATTTTGGCCAAAGATAAAGAGTGTTTGAGTAGAGGTAGATAATAATTCATCCATATCCTTCCAGTACTTTACAGACCCTAAATGTCACAATAAGCCCTGAGCGAGAGAAGTGTGTGAGGGTGCTGACAAACTCACCTCCACCATCTTCTCTATGTGTTTCTTGATGATCGTCGGGTCGGCGTTGGGCTTCACCGACACAGCCCACTCATCAATCATAGAGGGCTTGGGTTCAGGTGCAGGGGAGGGGCTAGAGTTCTGCTATGCAATGGAAAATTAAAGCCTATGAGGTCAATATTAACACAAGAAGATCTTGCAAAAAATAAAAACTTTCCAATGTGCATTTCTGAACCTATAAAATTTTGTACAATGCTAAAACCGCCATATTTAAATTATTTAGTCATGGATCTCATGAAATGACACAAAATCTTTCTGAAATTAAGACGATGAAAAGGCTTTGGGTGTTTTAATTTGAAATGCACTGATGTTGATGTCATCTGTTGTGGATATCAGCAAAAAAGACCAACCACAATAAAACAAATAGGGCCTTCTTATAGTTCAGGAAAGCCAAAACTGAATGAATTGAACTGATACATGCTTTAACTTATTGATACATTGCTCCAAAATCAGACAATCAACATTGAAATTTGCTACCAACACACAAGCCATCAACTTTCAGACTCACCTTGATCATCTCACAATTTTGAGAAAATAAAGATCTACCTCATAACCAGTTACAGTAAGTGATTATTTGTCTTGATAACAAGACAAATTAACTTGTTATCAAGTGAAAACGAGCAAAAGAAAATAACAGTAGGCATGGCTGCTCTGGGCATCTGTATGTTTCTGTCCTACATGGAAAGTCATTGTAAAAATCTACAGTGGGACACACAGAATGTGCTGCTTACTGCTGGCTTGCGAGGTTCCCTTTGTAGAGACATCTGATAAATCTCCTCCTCTGTGTGGTACTGGTCCAAAGAAACCTGCATCAAGAGTCTGTGTGAGTTAGGCCTGTATGAAAACTGAAGCTACTGTCAATCATCAGGATAATCATCGCACATTTCATATGACATTCAGCAAAATTCCACCTTTATCATGTTGAATATGTTTTGGAAATTAGTGTTCAGTGGATTTTTTCTTTATTGTAACAATGCTTCTTGGCAATAAATCTTATACCAATGGAAGGCTCGTTTATTTCCCTTTTACATGGAGGCGGATTCGTAAGGAAAATGCATTTGTGGGATGAGCAGCAGAGTGAAGTGGGTTTTCCCCATGAAAAACCTGCCAAATCATCTTTGCCAGTGCCAAACAGCTGATTCTGCTATTAACTGCCATGGCTGTCCTACACCGTTTGTGCTGGTGTTGGCAACATGTGCACTGGAACATGAGGAGAAAGGTTATGTTCAGTGATGAATCCAGCTATTGCTGCCCCAGTACGATGAGAAGTTTTGGTGGAGGCAGTGTGATGGTGTGGGACAGCATCTCCCTGATTTGAAAAACAAGGCTCATCGTCATTTGTGCTAATCTCAATGCAGAAAGACATGGAGGCGAGATTCTGCAACCAGTGGCAATCCCATTTCTCCACAGTCTGGGACCAAACTATAGTCTCCAAGATGAAGACACTGGCCCCAACAGAGTGGAATTTATCAGAAACCACCTCCAGTGGATGAATGACCTGCCTGCAGTCCTGACCTCAACCTCATTGAACACTCATGGGATCAGCTTAGACGTGCTGTTCATGCCACAATGTCCAACACAACCACATTGGTTGACTGGCCACAAATGCAGGTTGAATAATGGGATCCCACAGCAGTGTGTGACCAGCATGAGGAGGAGGTGCCAAGCTGTTGTGGCTGTGTAGGGTTTAGGGGTGGAGAGATTTACCACTTTGAATCGGTGGTCCGAGACAGATGTCTGTGATGCAAAGGCACCGGTAGCTTTAGTGTAAAAATTAGACTTAAGATTTTATTAGAAATAAAACAAGCCTCTGTCCATACCATACTGAATTGCATCTTGTTTTTAAGTTGGATTTATTGGTTTGCTTTATAGAAAACAATCAAGTATCAAATACAACTTTCACAGGAAGAGAGAGAAGGTAAAATAATTGTGATGTTACTTAGAAACCAAATGTGGGCCTGTGAAATCTTTGTATTGTGTTGAATCGCGCCATGAAATTTATCGAACCTAATCGCGTTATGCGAGTATAAAGTATAAAGTCAAATCGTTGTCGAGTCGTTAATGAATCACATCGCATTGTATCGGCAGGGGCTTCACTGTATCGTTAATGTGTCATATTGCTGGTAGCAGATCAGTGGTGGGGATCCATATTACTGGTATTGTTCTTCTACATGCACACTCAGAAAATAAAGTACCTAATTGTATATTAAGGTGTACAAAGGGTTGTTCCCTCAAAGATGCTGCTGTTGTATCAGTGTTGTACCTCTGGGGGCATCTTCGACCATCTTCTTATCAGACTATACTAGTCAAGTACAAACTGCAAGGATACAGGTAATTACTCCCTACTGAGGGTACATCAGCAGTACCTTTGAGAGTAACACGACACCACAGCATATGGAAAGTAACACACAGCAACAATCCTTTGTTCTCTTAAAACTAGCTACTTTATTTTCTGAGTGTGTGCTACTGTTTGTTATTCATTCATTTATTATTCATCTATTATCTACACCGCTTCGTCCATTAATATGGAGCCTAACTCAGCATTTAACAGGTGAGAGGCAGGGTACACCCTGGAGAGGACACCAGTCCATTGCTAGGCCAACACAGAGAGAGACAAACTCTCAAACCATTCACACTCATACTCACCCCTAGGGAGGATTTACAGTGACCAATAAACCATCTTTGGGCTGTGGGAGGAAGCCGGAGTACCCGAAGAGAACCCACGCATACACAGGGAGAACATGCAAACGCCACACACCTCCCCCCAGTTAAAACCTAAAATACCAAAATGTCTTGTTTCTTCAGGTGTCAATCATCTGCCTAAGCAGAATCAGCTGCTTTGTAGAGAAGATTTGGCAACTTTTTCATGGGTGCAACCCACATACTCTGCTGCTCATCCCACACATGCATTTTTCTTACAAATGTGGCTCCATTTAAAAGGTAAATTAACAGACTTTCCAATGGTTTTTGTATTGCTGAGAACATTGTTATAACAAAGAACTAATCCACCAAACATTCATTTCCTTACTTATTTACCAAGTTTATTTGGCGTACAAAGAAAAATGACATCATTGTATACATTCTGTTTTATATAAGTAAGATTGTGTCGAATAAAATACCTTTTCAGACCAGCTAATGTTTAATTTAGAAATGTGTATTTAACAGCTACTAAACTGCAGCTTCTGTCATGTGTGTATGTGTGTTTTTATGTTTTGGGTTTAGATGGTGCTTCTTAGTTACTTAAAATGTTCTTTCTGTTATCCTCTAATTACGTTTTCCTCTTTGTTATTTGTGTTGTTTTACTAAAGCTCCCATTTTATTAATTTTTTATTTAATTTGTTCTTATGTAATTTAATTAAAGGTTTACTGGTGTTTGTACCCACCTGCTTTAACTCTTTCTACATCTTCTACTACTGTGACAGTTTCCTGTTTTACGTAATCTAATGCTGCGACTTTGAATGTTAGCAGCAGCTGAAATCTCTCTCATATTACTTTAGTCACGTGACGTCACCTGAACCAGCTTCATTAGCTGACATTTATCAGATGTTGTAGAAAGCTCGGGACGTTGGTTAAATCTGTGCCTCTCAGTCTCTGTTCATTTATTCGGTGCAGCAAGTTAAAGTAAAAGTAGGGAGCTGTAACTGTTTCAGACAAACTTTTGTCTGTTTTTAACTTCAGTATTAATTACAGACCTTGAAATAAACACAATAACATGCCTTTAGTCCAAATTTAAACTACTGAGAGGAACAAAAGTGACTAATTAAAGCTGCTGCATGCTTCAATAAGACAAAAAGGTTTGATCATAAGCTGACTATGCTTTTGTTCTGTGTTTTTTGATTGTAGCAAAACAAATCAGAACAGACAAATATGCCCCCAAAATGACAAAATACAAGCCCAATATAAGCAAAACTCTGTAAAATGTGTAAAAATGTAAAAAAAAAACATACATTTTATTCCCACTAGAACATAAACAACAGATCAGATGCAAAAACTGGGACATTTTATCATTTCATGGAAAATACGAGCTCCTTTTTAATCTGATGGCAGCAACACGTCTGTAAAAAGTTGGAACAGGAGCAACAAAAGGCTGGAAAAGTAACCGGTACAAATCAGAAACACCTGAAGGAGCATTTGACTACTAATTTGGTTAACTAGCATTTCAGAGAGGCAGAGTGGAAAGACAGACAGAGGTCCACCAGTCTGAGACAAACTGGGTCTAAAACAGCGGAAAAATTTTATTAAACATAAAATTTTCAACGACTTTGAAGATCCCACCATGTACAACGTTTACAGTATAGATATGATTCTCTACTGGAAACCACTGCATAAGCTCAGGAAGACTTCCACAAGTCACAGTTCACCCTGAAATCCACAAATGCAGATTAAAAACTGCTGTCCCCATTGCTCCTGTCCCAACTTTTACAGAAACACAACACAATAAGGAGAATTTGAGGCCTGTTTTAGTCTGATTAAGTTCAATAAGGTAGAGTTGACGTCAATCAATCAATCAAAACCTTAATCGTCTTTACACATAATAGTGCAACAAAATTACTGGGCACTCCGTTTACAGAAACATACATTAGGACATTGGCACAGACACATTAAGTATATTAAAATAAATAACATCCTGGACAGCCAGGACATCCTTGTAAAAGAGATTTTTAATCTCAATGGATCATTTCCTGGTTAAAAAAAAAGATTACTGAATTAAAATAAACAAGTAAATCAATAACATAATACATACAATTCTCTGTATAAAAAGTCCACCCCTGTCTAGTCTCCCTCATGTCATGCTCTAGCATCAGAGGTCACCGGTAAACTTCCATCAACCATTCGCTTGATCTCTCCTTATTGAAATTAAGATCTACCGATTTTACTGATTCAATAATAAAATTCAGCTTTTTTATATATATTTATGATCTTAAAAGTCACGTGTATAACCCAAATCTAACTTTCTATTCCATGTGTGAACTGTTAAGTAGAGCCTTCTTCCTCTGCTTATTGTACTGTGGCAACCGGTGACAGAGAAGCGTTTATTCATTTATTTATTTAATTAGTTTTTTTTTACAGCCAGCTGCCTCACATAATCACCCGCTGTATGCATTGTTGGTTGTTTCTTTGGAGCTACTCTCCTGTTGTAATTGTGTTTCCTGTGTTTTATTGAGTTCAAGTGGTTCACCAGGAAGGGCAAAAGGCTTTTCTTCTGGTTTCACCCTGTGATGCAGTGCAGTTTCTACAGTTTCAGGAAAAAGGTTAACTTCATTGCTTCTTAAAATTCAAAATAAAACAGAAACTACTTCATTTTACAGGCTTAAAGACATTCAAGGGATTTAGTAACTGACTATTTATGGCTCAATTCTTCATGAAGAAAACTAGTTGTACATAACGCACGTAAGGTTGGTTTTATGATAAAACCCCCCCACCAAAACAAAATACTACAGTATTACAATTTTTCCCTGGAATTATTAAAGTTTTACTCATTTCATTTAACATATGGCTTTATCCAACTAATCCCACTCAACTCTATAAAAAAGCACTACAGGTATGGAGAAGATAAAATCTGAAGAATGCAACAACTGGGGCGACCTGGCCGGGATCGTGCCATTGGACAGCTGGAGGCCGGCCGGACCGCCAGACCAGTTACCAGAGCAGTAAATGTCCATCACTCCACAAGTAGTAGCCAACAGTAGTAGTCAACAGAAGATGGTCCACTGTGGTCATAAAGGGATGGACATTGTCAGCAACAATACCCAGGTAGGCTGTGGCGGTTAAGCCAGGCCAGGTTGGTGCTAAGGAAACTAAGAAAATATCCCCCACACCATTACACAAGCAGCCTGAAGCATTGATCCAAGACAGGATGGATCCATGTTTTCAGGTTTCTATTCTGAGTCTAGCATCTGAACGTGGAGCTGAAATAGAGACTCATCAGACCAGCAACGTTTCTCCATCTTCTATTGTCCAGTGTTGGTGAGTCTGTGTGAATTAGCCTAATTAGTTGTCAAATGCTCCTCCACTTATCTTAATCCAGTTTGATGCTCAATTTGAATTTCATGAAGTCGTCTCCACCATGTCTACACGGCCTAATGTAATGAGTTGTCCATTGGCTGATTAGATATTTGTGTTAACAGCTGGACCTGGTAAAGCGGCTGATGTGTATGTGCTGCTTTGTGCTCTATTTGAAATATATATGATGAAAACAAGGTAAAATTGTGTGTTTTCCTTCTCCTAGCAGAGGTTTTCCCTCCTTATTGGAGTCTTGAGGGCTCTATCGACTTTCCCTCCATCTTATTGCTGCAAACCAAACAAGACTTGAATCAGATGAACTCCAATAAGTACCGACATGAGGTAATTGTGTATTGACTGTCCAGCAAACTTTCAATGTGCTTCTCACATTCAAATCTTATAAAGTTGTTTTCTAAAAAAATAAAAATAAAAAAAGAAGGCCAGTAGCAACCTCACACCAGTGCTGGCAGCCAGGCTGAGTAATTGATCTCCTGGGATTGTTTAAGCTCGCCCTCTCAAATACAGGAAACATCTGCCCAAAAACACAGAAACAAACACACACACACAGGAGCTGTGGAGCAGTGATGCTTCAACAGCTCCTTCACCTTCCTGTATTTACTTTAAAGACTGTCACATTTCAACACAAACAGATTTAATTTTTTTTTTTTAAACGTGCATTGGGAGCTTTTTATCTGCTGGTGGAGTTTCCATTGCTGCTCTAATGGCCTGTGGTGTCTGACAGATGTTGAACTCTGCAGCAGAGCGCAATAAAAAGGAGAGAAGCAGATCAAACAGGAAAAAGTCTGATATAACTTAATTATGCTCTGAGGAATGGTTGCTTTTTATGTTTTAATAAGATATCATGAGGGTTTTTCTTTCATTCACTTCGAGAAACACGTTTTTCACAAGTGCAAATGATCATTAAACACAGAACAAACTAATGGAACTGAGCAATTAGAGCAGGAACTGTGGTAGCAAACAAAAAGGATTTTCATCAATCGTATTCAATGTCATTTCGAAGCCGCGGCTGAGAGCCAACATTTTTAACTCAGAAAAGGAACAGACAATAAAATTTTTCTGTAATTAAAGTTCCTCTCCTGGTATTGATTAAATTCCTACAAACTCATCTTCAATCATTAAAAAGATGTTTCAGCTCTACTCAAATGCACAAATTTCAGTTAGAAAAACAAACAAAAAAACAAAACAAATGTGTTTTGATTCCTTTTAAACTAACCTGCGACTGTACTGGACAGGGGTGTCAGGGCTTATCCTTAGGGTTTCATTTACTTTAGAAAAAATCATCTAAATTTGAAATTTAGAGTAAACAACCTGTAGTTTTTAGTTAAACCATTTCCTCTCTGTGTGATCAGATTTAAACTTTAAATAACAGAAATTCTGCATGTTAAAAGCAACTTCTTTTTCCTCTGAAAGTGATTCTCTCACTGTTCTGATTTCATTTGAATACATTGCAATCAAAGGTTTGTTTTGTGAATATTTTGGCTACATAGAATCAAAGTCTGTGCACAGATTTGTCCCATCTGGCTGCAACAGTGTGTCTGAACACGATCCAGACAAACGTCTGACCATTTCACCCACTCGTTCGTATTTTTAAACATTTTTCTGATCAGGAAATGCTTTTTTTTCTGTTGCGCTTCATAAAGACAAACCAGCTTTCATCCCTCTTACTCAGGATGTGATTTTCCTCATGCAGCTGCTCAAACAAATCATTATCTTGGACCCATTCCTTCCAGTCTCTACACTCACCGTGAGCAAGTTGAGCAGGTCTGTGTTCGCATCGATGTTGGGCGGCGTGGTCTGGATGAGCGCCAGCTCCTGGAGGATGGCGTACAGCTGCTGGGTTTTTGCCAGGTTGACCCGAGTTTTCTCTTTGTCAGCCCAGTCCGGCAGCGCCACGTGCACGGCGATCAGGTCTTTTAGGTGAACACCGAGTATGGGGAATCTGAATCCCGAGCACTCAGAGAAACGCTTACGGTAGTGGCTGTAATTTCCACATGAGGTCACCAGCTCGATTAAGTTGTTAAAAACCTGTTGTTGAGTGAACACAAATGGAATAAAATACATTTTAAGGGAAAGGAATGACATCAGGGTGATCAAACAGAGAGTTTTACATAGTCTCTAGGGAGATTTCTGAAGAAGAAGCACAAATTTTCAGTGAAACTTTGATCCAGATGGAGTTACATAACCAAACAGACACTGTAACTCCCCCAACTGTTGCATCCAACTTTCTAGTCGAGTGGCTGAAACTCATAGCTCTAAAAAGACACGACGTAGGAGTAATGGGCACTGCTGAGCAGCCTGGCAGCTCACACAGGAGATGTGGTTTGCAGAATCAAGATTCAATATCACATGTTAGCTAAGTGCATCGATGTGTGGTGAACATTGGATTTGTCTGGCAGGGTTTTGGCTGCGAATGCCAGAAATAGATCAGGGATGACTGGGAGGATGAGCGCAGCTACTGCACCTTGTTGGTCTCTGCACTGATGTGAGTCTGTGTGTCTTTCAGACGAGAGATTGAGCTGTTGCTGAGGCCGCCCACCACCGCCATCAGAGTGTTGAAGTTCTGCAACTGCAGCAGCTTCTGTCAACAGAGAGACGGAGAAATATTTAGAGAGAAGGTGAAAACGGGAAGAGTTGTGATTTTGTAAATCACTGCCAAAAGAAAGTCGGCCATGAGAAACTATTTTAGGAAAAATGAAGGACTGTACAGTTCCAACAAGTGGGATGCTGGAATGCAAAATAAAAATAAAAACAGTATTTAACCTGTATTTATTCCCACTGGAATAGAAACATCAGATGTTGAAACTGAGACTTTTTATCTTTTCATAGAAAATATGAGCTAATTTCTAATTTGATGGCAGCAAATCTTCTCTTCTTTTCTGGACCAAAGCTCATTTAAATGGTCTGAGCCAAAGTGGAAAACTGTTCTGTGGTCAGATGGATGAAATTGTGAACTAGTTTTTGGAAAGCATGGGCCGCGTGTCCTGCAGACTAAAGAGGAGAGGGAGCATCCAGCTTGTTATCAGTGGACAGGTGAAAAGCTGCATCTCTGATGGGATGGGGCTGCATTAGTGCCTATGGCGTGGGCAGCTTCCACATCTGTGAAGCTTCATCTGAAAAGTACATGGAGGTTTTAGAGAAACATCTGCTCCCATCCAGACAACGTCTCTTTCAGGGAAGGCCGCGCAGATTTCAGCAAGACAATGCTGAACCACATCCTGCATCCATCACAGCAGCATGGCTTCACAGGAGAAGAGTCCGGCTGCTGAACTGGCCTGCCTGCAGTCCAGACCTTTCACCAATACACATCTGGAGCTTCATGGAAGCAGAAATCCATCAACCAAGGTCCAGGACTGTAGAGCAGCTAGAATCCTGCATCAGACCAGAATGGGACAACAGTCCTCTCCTAAAACTCCAGCAGCCTGTCTCCTCACTCCCCAGATGTTTGCAGACAGCTGTTAAAAGAAGAGGGGATGCTACACAATGCTAAACATTACATAATTTTTACAGACATGTTGCTGCCATCAGATTCACTATCAACTCATATTTTCCATGAAATGATAAAATGTCTCAGTTTCAACATCTGGTATGTTGTTTATCTTCTTTTGGAAATAAAATCTGGGTTCATGAGATTTACATATCGTTACATTCTGTTTTTATTTTACATTTTACACAGTGTCCTGACATATTTGGAATTGGGGTTGCACAGAAAGGCAGACAGATGTAATAAAAAGTTCATGCTTCACATATATGGAAAACTGGCACACAGCTGAAAAACACCTCAGCACATTAATCTAACGTGTTCCCTATGAGCTTTCCCTCCTTTCTCTATCAAAGTTTGGCCAACTCTTAATGAATGGCACTCTGCAGGGCTCCACGATGCCCTTCAACCTGCTGGCATCTCACTGCAAATTAAGTTGGGGGGGAGGGGCTGCCACAGGGGATCATTTGATCCATCACAAACACCCTTTCGGAATCAATTTGCAAATCAGTGCGTTAAAGGCAGCCCCTAAATTTCCGAGTATGACTTTTAGCTGCATCACACGTGCACATGAGCATCAATAAAGCTGGAGAAACATTTCCTCGTCAGCTCTTCCTGAAAGGATGTGGAAAAATATGCAACAATCTGCAACAGGGCTGTGAGAAAGGGAAGGTATGCTGTGTTTAAACAAAGAATTTGCAACTGAGATTTGCATTGTGGAAAAAAAAGCTATATTTTTAATAATATTAATTGCAGTCAAGAAAATGAACACGAGGCATTCCCCGTAGGGAGCCATCAGGCCACACAACCAGCGCACCCTGAGGGAAGCTTTCGAAATGTCAAGTGCTTTAAGACTGCCTTCTGTGCTGCCTCGAAATACATCCGAAACCAGCTTGAACTTCATTTTTGTCCCTGCATGTGCCAATACTTTTTCTACTTAACAAAGGTTGAAGCTGTTTTAAATTAAACAAGAATTATTGTGGGATGGTGTCTGTCAGACATCAGTTAATATGATCGCTGATAATGTATGAATGACATGACTAATAATCTATACAGAATAGATTCCAGATATGTTTTTAGGAACAACCACATATACTAGCTCCTTTTATGCTATTTAAAAACTAAAGGGAGACAAGCTGAGTATTTGAAAGAGAAAAAAATATTTATTAACATAATTGTGTTCTAATTAATTTGAAAATAAAGGAACAGCAACTACAGACTTTACACAAATTTTTCAAGTGCTATTTAAGAAGTATTTCAAGATCTAATTAAAATGTAGGACCCTGCCTTGCTTGCATCTTAGTAAGAACTGAAATGCAACAATAATCGAATCATAGCAGGTTGTGCAACCCTTCCACAATCCATGAGCCATACAAGAGTATTTGGTTACATTTCAAAAACACCATGAATTGAACTAAAATACACTCTTTCACATAGATTCACTGGCCATTTTATTAGGTCCACCTCACTAGTATAAACCCTCTTTTACCCTAAGAAAAGCTTTAATTGTTGTGTCATAGATTCAACAAGGTGTTGGAAACATCCTCAGAGTCTCAACACAGTTGCTGCACATCCATGATGAGAATCTCTCATTCTACCACATCCCAAAGCTGCTCTGTTGGATTGAGATCTGATGACTGTGGAGGACGTTGGAGTCCAGTGAACTCATTGTCATGTTCAAGAAAGCAGGTGGAGATGATCTGAGCTTTGTGACATGGTGCATTATCCTGCTGGAAGTAGCATCAAAAGATGCTTCACTGTGGTCATGAAGGGATGGACATGGTCAGCAACTAGGCTGTGGTGGTTAAACCAGGCCACGCTGGTACTAAGGGGCCCAAAGTGGGCCAAGAAAATATCCCCCACACCATCACACCACCAGCAGCCTAAAGCATTGATCCAAGGCAGGATGGATCCATGTTTTCAGGTTTCCACTAAATTCTGAGCCTAGGATCTGAATGTGGAGCTGAAATGGAGACTCATCAGACCAGCAATGTTTTTCTATCTTTTAATGTCCAGTTCTGGCGGTTGTCTGCTGCTGTAGCCCATCCGCTTCAAGGCTGGATGTGTTTAGGGCTGCTTTTTTGCAGACCTTGTCCTACAGATATTTCTCATACACCTAATTGAAAAATTCACAGAAAGTCCAGTACATAATCAATCAGCAGAACTGATATGTAGTTGTTCCTCTGGTCATCGCCAGCATCTGTTCACATCCCCTACAGTGTCACAGCTTCATGAAACACTAGAACAAGTCAAAGTGATCATTATCAATGAGTGGGAGACACTTGGGAGAGCTCCGCTTGGCTCCCTTGACAAGAGCTCTAGGTGATGGAGCATTGATGTATTCTGACAGAGAGAGGTGAGGAAACCTGCTGAGGCTCTGCTGAATAAATCATGAATGACTGATACCTGCAGATAGAAAATGAAATAATAATAATAATAATAATAATAATAATAATAATAATAATAATAATAATAATGGTAGTAGTATGAGACTTCTTATAATGATGAAAACAAATAATGAGGATGCATTCACACAGCACTGCAGCCTATTAAAATGGAAATACTTGTGCTCTTTCTGTGGTTGACTGAAACTCCCTTTTTACACTACAGATGAGTGAATTGAGGAAAAACTCAGCCCTTCTGGCAAATAGCATCAAGCCAAGATGAAACCAACCACAGTGAAGCCCAGGATGCCATTTAAATAAATGTTTGTTTAGTTAAAGGCTGAGAGACCCTAAACAAATGGTTAGAGAACTATTTAATGGAAGTTAATGCCTGTTTTTTATTTGTGGGACAGACGAGGTTATGTTCTGATTAGGATGGAGCATCTTGGCCTGTAGATTACTACAGCTGAATACACTTGATGAGCTGCAAATAAAAGATTGATGGATCTCGAAATGATTTGTCCATTTAAAGCCTCGTCTGGCAGGTTTTGTAGCTGGTCATGAACATGTTTGGACAAGCACGTGTAGCTGGTGCAGGATACCTGACCAGAAAGAGTGGGTCTAACTAACAGCATGATGACGTGTGTTGATTTGATGATTCATGACAGATATTAACTGGAAAACTTGAGGCTACAATTCACACAGGCTCACCAAAACTGGACAAGAGAAGAATTTGGTGTAAATAACATGAAAGCATGGATCCATCCTGCTTTTTAGCAATGAGTCAGGCTGGCGGTATAATGGTGAGGGGGGGTCTTAGGACCAATTTTCCCAGCATCGCTCTCTATGCCACATTTTAATACATTTTAAGGATTTTATTTTGATCAATACATATAGACATTTATGGTTATTCAAATTATTGAGAGTAATATGGTGTAGGGAAATGTTTACCTTTATTTGAAGCTGTTAAGTAAAAAAAAAAAACAAAACAAAAAAATAAAACAACTTAAAGACCCACCCGTAACTTACTGACCTTAAAACTCTGTCTTCCGACAGTCAAATTTATTATGTGCATTTCTGGAGTCGCAGCTGTCCAGCAGCATCCTGACCAACCCTATGCAACTTTTTCGTCTGGGTCACTGCATGACAACCAAAGCCTTTGTACCAATGTGACCTGGTTTAACCACCACAGCCTACCTGAGTATTGTTGCTGACCATGTCCATCCCTTTATGACCACAGTGGAGCATCTTCTGATGGCTACTTCCAGCAGGATAATACACCATGTCACAAACCTCACATCATCTCCACCTGCTTTCTAAAACATGACTATGAGTTCACTGGACTCCAGTGGCCTCCACAGTCACCAGATCTCCAACTCCGGTCATCAAGGCCTGCAGACTTTTGATGTTTCCCTGCATCACCACACCTGACTCAAATTAATGGCTCAACAGCAGACTTGTGCAGAGCTTGTCAGAAATCCATTTAATTTAAATCTGGCGTGTTGCAACAGGGATGCATCTAATACCTGCAGGGTAGTAGGCTTTGAGGACCAGGACTGGGGACCAGAATAAACACGCTATGCAAATGTCATTTATCTTTTAAAGACAGAAGGCAGTAGAACATTGATCTCTAGACTGATCACCCAGCCAACATCCACAGAGCTCTGTGCCTTGCCTCATTCAAGATCATAAAATCAATCATTTGTTCTTTAAAAACAACAAAATATTGGAAAGAAAAGTTCATGTAAAAAGCCAATGCATTGATACTTCTGACCCAGTTTCATCAACAGACAGCAGTTCAACCTGCAGGGCTATTGGTGATAGATCATTAGCCAAATTTAATGTTCTGTTTGATAACACGTGACCAGAGTACTGGCATAGTCAATGTCTTTTCTACCATTAGCTTCCTTTATTGTAAAGTAGACGACATACTAGCTTTAGAAGGATTAAAAATCTTATGTAATTAGGTTTGTTAGACTGACCATGAGTTTTAGTCAACCATTTCTTGTTGGAATAGCAAAACTTTAAAGAGACAAAGACTTTAAATTTGAAAATGTTGTAGGCTATTGTTGGAAACAGTGAGATGGAACTCTACCCCTACACCAGGTCCAGTTCCAGTTCCAGTCCTCAAGGGCTACTACCCTGCAGGTTTTAGATCAGGGGTGGGGAACTCTGGTCCTCAATTTCCCATGCCCTGCAAGTGTGAGCTGTTTCCCTGTTTCAACACACCTGATTCAAATAAACGAGTCACTGAGCAGAACTTGATAAGCTTTCATTTGAATCAGATGTGTTGGAGCAGGGAGACATCTAAAACCTTAAAAATGCTGCCCTCGAAGACCAGGGTTCAACGTGCCTGATTCAAATGGATGGAGAGATTAATAAAAGGCCTGTGCAGACATTTACAAGTTGCTGGGGAGGTACAGTTAATTTGAATCAGGTAAGCTGAAACACGGAAATATCTAAAAACTGAAGGATAGTGGCCCTTGAGGACAGGAATTGGACATCCATGCCTTAAAAAACTTTGATGGAATATAATAGTAGTCACAAGCAATTTTATATATATTTTGTCACCCTAAGTTAGTAATGTACCTCAATTGGAACTCTAACCATGTTATTTAAACGTGTATTATCTTTATCAAAGAAGGGATAATTAGAAAAAACTAGACTAAAAGAGTAACACACTGAGCTGGATGGATCCTATTTATTCTCTTGGCTTAAAGTTAGCTCAAGCTGAGAAAGACAACTATGGCTATCATGATCTGATTTCATAAGGAAGAGATGAAACATCAAAGAAGATAAATAGCAAATAAGTACAAGTGAATAACCCAGACAAGTATATGTTTATACTCAGAGCAAAGCTAAAGTAGCATCAACAACAGCAACATAACGAAGAGAAGTCCACAGCTCAGAATATCCCACGTATTTCCAATACTGACTCTTAAGTGGCTGCAAAATGCTAAAGCAGCTGTCTGCAGCTGCTGCGAGAAACAGAACAGAGGTTGGTTTAAAATCTCAAGGTTGACTTTGCATCAGTACATTGGCCAAACATAATTGAAAATTTTGAGCAAAAGTTATATAATGTGATTGATACAGCAATGTCTATAGCAAACACAATTAAATAGGAAAAGAAAAGGAGACATTTGGCGTCCACATGATGGCAGTTTGAGACAAAATCTGGGTCTTAACTACTGTTTTTCTTTTACTCACAATTAGAACCATCTAATGGGAAATCATGTGCTTAATATTGACTGTGCACATCTTAGTGAAGCTCCAGAGGGACTCTTCCCCTTCCCTCTGTATTTCTTGGTTTTCACAGAAATGCTTAATCCCACCACCTACTCTCTCTCTCACACACACACACACACACACACACACACACACACATTTTCTTCTTTTTCACAACTCCTCCTCTTCCTCTCTGGCCCCAGGCAATCACCTTCTCTTGGTCTGCTTGTCTTTGCTTCCTGAACCTCACAGCTTTCTTGAAGCTGATCTTATGAGCCTGAGCAAACAGACCTGTGCCACTCTGATGAAATGGGCGATGACAGCAGCTCTCTGTGGGGCAGTGGGCTTGCTGAGCACCATAAGCTGGATCCACTGGGAGACGCTGTTAAAGAGCGTGATGAAGCGCTCCAGGATGGGGTTATCCACCGTGCAGCCGTGCATCACAAAGCTGTGGTAGTCCTGAAACTAAAAGGAGAAGCTTTTCAGAAATGTCATCTATTTAAAGAAAAACAATCACAACCCAGTGATTGTTCATATAGATTATGATATATTATATACAAAGACTTATGATATAATAAATATTTTATGACACAATATTTTGTACATCATCATATATCATATATGTATTTATATTTATAAATTATAATATATATTTATTTATCATATATGTATATATAATGATATATTATGCAGAATATTACATTATATATGTGATGATATATAATATATTACAGGGCTGCTCAATTCGTTCCTGAGAGGGCCGCAATCCAGCAGGTTGTCAATTTATTCCTGCTTCAACACACCTGAATCAAAACAAATCAATCTAACAGCCTATCACGATGACTCAATAACTTGAGTCAGGTGCGTTGGAGCAGGGATACATGGAAAACCTGCTGGATTGCGGCCCCTGTAGGACTGAACTGAGTAGCCCTGTAATACATATTATATATTATATTGATGGGAAAATAATGTATTGATGAGAAAGTGACCATCTGTGAGAGACACAGCTAGTCATTAAAGCTTGTGATCAGGACTGTTTTTACAGGACACTGTTACCTTTAGAGCCCCTGGGAGTGAATACAGTTGTAGAAACACATCAAAGGACTTTATTGCCTTCTTCTGTGGTCGGTCAACATGGACCTCACTCCAATGGTCCAGCACCAGAGGCCAAGAGGGACCATTGTTCCCAGGGGAATGGGCTATATAAGTATGTGTCCTGAGACTGGACTTGAGTTCTAACATTGTCGGCTGGCCTGAGTTTTTACTTGTCTTCTGGTTGTGTTTGAACTCCTGTGATCGCAGTAAACAGCTGTGTCTTTTCACCGATCTGAGTGCCTGTCGTTCATGTGAGGAATTTTCCTAACATATATATTATGATATATGTCACAGATGGCCAACTGTAGTCATTCAGAGTTATCCTGCAACTTGTAGATGGTCCCTTCTCCAACACACCTGAATTCTATAAATGGCTCATTACTAGTCCTCTGCAGAGCTGAATCACATGCATTGGGGCAGTGTTTCTCAATCCTGGTCCTCAGGGACCACTGCCCTACATGTTTTAGTTTTGTCCAACTCCAGTACACCTGATTCAGATGAATATAACTGCCTGTCAAGTTTTTTGCAAGCCTGCTACTGAGTCAATTATTTGAGTCAGGTGTGTTAAAGATGGATACCTTTAAAACATGCAGGGCAGTGGTCCCCGAGGACCAGGATTGAGAAACACTGCATTAGGGAATTCAGCCATTTGATTCAGGTGTGTTGGAGTAGGGATGCATAAAGACGTTGCAGGATAGTAACTCTTGTACTGTGGCACCCCTGATATATATTATGTATGATGATATATTTTGTATTATATAAAAATATTATATATGATGATATTTTATCTGCAACTGACCTGTCTCTTGCCTGCTAATTGCTGGGAGAGACTCCAGCTTCCCAGCGACCCTGAACTGGACTAAGCAGTATACAGAATGAATGAATGAATGATATATTATATATAATAAATGAAGATATATTATATATGATATATAATTATATATATTACATTTTATGTGACATATGATTATAAATAATATATTATATATGATGATACATCATGTATCATATATCATATGTATGCATGGGTTCTGACCGGGTACTTCGGCTTCCTCCAGGTTAATTAGTCATTTCTAAATTCTTCTTAGGAGCAAGCGTAAATGTGTGAGAGGTTTTTATGTCTCTGTATTGGCCCTGCGATGGACTGGCGGCATGTCTTGGATGTACCCTGCCTCTCGCCTGTTAATTGCTGGGATAGGAAATTCTACCCTGTGCTTGCGTAAGGAGGGAATGAACAAAGAATACACAGATAGACCTTCGGGGAGTTAAATGTCCTACATCTAGACCTGAGAAATGTTAGACGCACCAGTGCAACCAAGACAAAAAGTTGCACTCTGTCATGTCATTAGAGGTTTTTGTTTTATTGTAGTGATAATTTGTAATGGTAATTTTACTGTAATTTGCAGGTCCGCTGGTATTTGTTTTTGATGACTGTTTCCCCAGCCTCATGGATGATTAACATTTAATCACAATAATCAGTCAATTCCAGAAATACTTTACTTTGCATGTGATCTGAATGCAAAAATAGTCCATTAACGCACAATTACACAAGCAGGAAAGATTTTTTTTTTTTTTTTTTTTAATTCATTTTAATGTAGAATTTATTTCAGAGGAGACTCAATAGTTTGGAGAAATCTCACTGCCACCATTTTGTTGCCACCACAATGGACTATATTATCTAAAATAAATTAAACTAATCTTCTAACGTTAAATCGCTCTCTGGCTCCAACTATAGCAAAAATGTTTCCAGACTACGAGCATAATCACTGCCTGGTGAATGTTATTTTCTGTTCCCATTGCTGTTGTGGCATGTAACACTGAGCTCCCTGAGAATCATAAGAATCCCTGAGATGTAAACATCACATTAGATACGCAGCTTCGTCGAAAGCTGAGCTCAAACTGACCAGGATCTTGCAGAAGGATTTGTACTCCAAGTAGGTCAGGTGTTCAGCCAGTTCACAGGAGTCGAGGTGGTCAAACAGCAGGGACATTTTCCTTTTCTTGGACACAGATGGGACACGCTGAGTCACCTGCCGTTTCCATTTATATGATGGCCTGAGAGAAAGAAGAAATAAACTGTTTTCTCTTCACTGACTTTACCAGGACTGCCTTTATAGCCAGAACAAAAAGTAGTAGCAAAACCAAAATAACCGCATCATTTCCCCAGTAAATGATACAAAAAGCTCATTAAAACCTCCACAAAATATTGCTGTCCACCTTTTTCTGTAGAATTTATTTTAGGAAGGGTAGTTAGCTGCACATTCATCCTTTTTTACTGAGCAGGAAAACTGAGGGCACATAGAAATGTTTTTTATGAATAAATGACATTGACAAGTCATCCACAGGCTGGGCTTACACCAGAAGACTTGTAAAAGATTTGCACAAGACTCTGAAGACTACCAGCTCACATCTAAAGACTAATGTTTAGAGTCTTAAGTCTCAGCCTAGTCTCAGTCTGAGATTTGACAAAGACTGTGAATCTATAGGGTCACAAATTACAAGACTGCAACTAGATTCTTTTAGCATTTTTTGTGACATGTTGGACAGTTGATATGGAGCAGGGCTGATCTGCACACAGTAAAGCAAGCAAGGAGAGCGTTTCCCTCCAGGAGGGAATTACACATCATCATTATTAAGTGTGGCTTTGCATCTCCACCAGGTTTTACACCAACTCATCAGAATCTGGAGGGATGAATGAGTTTTTATTCTCTTATTTGTTAGATCATTATACTGTAACACATAAATGATCCACAGCAGACATTTACTTCTAATATCCACCCGCTCCTCTTTCTGGACGGTCCACCGACGACGTTTCATCACCGCTTCTTGTTCGTCTGTTTTTTTTTCTTGATCGTGTTTCATCACTGCGACTTGCGATAATATCTAACATGTTAGAAATTGTCACAGATCCAAGACTGGAGAAAGATTGAAGTTAAACAGCCAGATTACCAGCTCACACCTAACGACCGAGATGACGGGAGCGCGCTGTGACTCCAGCAAAACTCCTAAGATTTCCTAAAGACTTCCGTTTTTAGTCTGCGACCGTGAAAATCGTTTGGTGTGAGCCCAGCATAACACAGACATACAGCATTTAACAGCCAATTCACTCACACACTGTCCAGGTCAATGAGCTGACTCTGGCTTTCATTGCCCTCAGTGGTCAGGAGGTCTTTATAGTCTTTGATCTGGTCTGCAAGCTCCGGGTTCAGATTGAACTCTGCGGGAAACTCAGAGATCCAGTACCTGGAAAAAAAAAGCCCAAAGGCAGATGATCAAACAAATAGGAACATATATGAGATAACTATAGGAAAATAGACCTGTTTACAAGTTCAGTGCCTTTAAAGTTTGAGATTTTTATCGACCCTGCTTGTTATATAGTTTTAAAATGGTACTTTTCACCAAATCATAGGATTTCTCTAAGGGATGTTATTAATGTCAACACAGGCAGTAAAACACATCAATCAAACACATCAAGAAGACCAGCTAAAGAGAAACAAGAGGAATGGAGGAGACTAAGAGATGACAGATGGAAAGAACAAAGACTGGAAAGAAGAAGCATGAGATGGGATAAATGTCAGGCAGAGAAAATGCTTCATTACTTGACAAGGTGGCATATTCTTGTCTGGCACTCGCCAGTGCAGCTCTCGTCTTGAGATCTGATACGCAAGTCAAGGTACAAGCTGATTTTCATCATACCTGCATCTGTCTTCAACTTCCTCTCAAACCTCATTAAACTTGTAGAGATTTGGAAGAACAATAATTATAAAACTTTCTTTTTCGTGGTACTTCTCCCATCCCAAAATCCTTATTAGCGACTTGCCTTTAACTGGTGTGTTCAAAGACAAATGACATGCAATACATGTAGAGCAGAGTTAAAGGATACTTGAGCACAAGCTTCTTAGCCATGTCCGCCGAAGGGATGTACCAAGGGTGCATCATGAGGAACATCCGGACCAAGGAAACATCCTTCAAATTGCCCTTCTCGTCTTTAAAAGCAAAACTTCATCATTAAAGCCCATCTATTTTGGGCAGCTGCTGAAATGTAAAATATCGTAGCAGAGCATTTTCTGAATTTTTAATAACCAATTTAAACTTACCAAAGGCTTGGATGCACGCTTCCACCAGTTCGTCCACCGTGGCAGATTGCTCAGACAATATGGACTCCATCGTCCCTGTCCTCTCTCTCTGCTTTTCCCTTGTTTTCCTTTGTGTGGTTTGGCTGCTGTGATGTTCACTGAACACATAAAAAGATAAAAAGCAAATAAAAAAAATCAAAACATGAGGAAAAAATTTGGAATTTAACAGCTGTAACTGAATGTTATCTTCCATCCCGCTCAAAGCTGCAGAGTTTATATTATGTTTGCATTTACATTTTTCTAAAGCAACTTCGAGCATAATTGTAGTAAGAAACCCTGGTCCTTAGATAAAGTGGCAAATCAATTTAAACCCAATAAAACACAAAGTATAAGTATGAACAGAGTAGAAGTATGGCTGTACAAAGAAGTGCAGAAGTGTAAGGAAGTGTGTGTTAGTACTGGTGTGTTAGAAATGAGTCCTTCATAGATTCTTGAAGATAGGCAGGGACACTTCTGCTCTGATGGGTTTGACGGAAGCTGATTTCACCATAGTTGAGCTACAAAGGGCAACAGTTTGTGCAGAGACAGCTTTGTAAGTGGGGATGACAGTAACTGATAATGTTACTATAGGAGGAACAGGACAGTAATCCTGTATGAGATTTGAGATAACTGAGTGTTGACCCAGAGGTCAATCTGCAGGCAGCATGAGTGACTTGAATTTGATCGGGGTAGCCATGGGCAGCCAGGGAAGTTCAATGAGTAGTGGTGTAACATGTGACCTTTTTGGTTGATCAAACAGCAAACTGCTGTGCTATGGATGGTCTGTAAGGATATCACTCTGCAAGCTCAGAGACAGAGAAAAAACATTGCAGTAGTCAAAGTGAGATAAAAAAAAATACCTGTATCAAGGGCTGGGTGGCATAGCAAGTCAGATTTGACTTGTTTTTCATTTGTAAAGTGCAAAGCACCATGACCGATAAACAGTTCGGTCATCAATCAAAACATCCCGGCCTCTTCTGCTCTGGTTGGGGTGATTGTTGCACAAAATGTTTTCATGCTCGTATTTGGTGCTGTTTAAAGTCAAGTAGTCAAGCTAAAGTCCGTCTTTCGCTGGGCTTACACCTAACGATTTTCAACCGCAGACAGAAGTCTTTAGGAAATCTTACGCCTCTTACTGGAGTCGCAGCTTGCTTGTTAGGTTTAAGGTGGAAATCTGCACTGTTTCATGTCAGTCTTTCCCTAGTCTCCGGTCTGTGACAATATCAAATGTGTTTGATATTATCATAAGTCACAGTGACGTAACACAATCAACAACCAAGTATCAACAACACCCAGGAAGGGCTCAACGTAAGCCGACCCCTTATTAGGAAATATCCAGTCTTATCTGATAAAATAATCTTGAAACGATGAGTGATATATCATTTAATACTATCATAGAGTAACACATCAGAAATACCTTGGTCATATTGGCTGGTTGTTATGGCTCAGCAGTTACTGTACAACATCTAATTAGCATTTCTACATCCACGCCTGCTTTCTGACTGTGAACTTTAAACCCAGACATGGCAAACAGACAGATATATGTGTGGCTTGTCTAACACAAAGATAGAAAACCACAAGCGCAATCAGCAGGAAACCAAAACTTATCTGCCCCGACATGCTTTAGTGCTGTATTTAAACACATGTGACTTCAGTTTTTAATACATCAAATGTGTTGATGACATTAGTTTGAAGATACATTTAGACTGAAGGTGGTTTTAGAAAAGCTGGTTTGAGTTTAATCAGACTTTGAAGACTATTTTTATGCCATAGTACATGTACTTTAGCTGTGTCTGAAACTTTTTCCTGTCTTTTATAGTTTACATCTCATTCTGGTGGTAAACGAGACTACTGTGGCTCGTGCTGAGAAGTGTGATAGTGACACCCGACCAGCAAAGTTTTACAATAAAATCAACATCAGTGCTCCCTGCTGCTGCCTCTCTGAACTAATGGCTTTTGAATGACGTGGTCCTGAGAAGGGTATGAGAAGTATATGTACATATGTATTGTGCCTGACACAACAAAGCCTTTCACCGCACTGTCTCTGCTGCAACACGGTGGGTGGACACACTCAATTACAGGCTTCACAAGCTGTCGCAGTAACGCTCATTTGTGTGGGAATAGAGAGAAGAGAAAACAAAGAGAAAGATGGGAAAAACAATCTGAAAGCTCTTCGGTCATGATAAATATCACACAGCGAGAAAGAGTCAAAGTCACAGTGATGATGAGAACTAGAATAGTAAGCTTCAAATGTGTGATTTTATGGCAACAACTAGATAAAATGCAGAAGGAATGTAGACACAATTTAAAATAAAGATGCCCTAGTGGCTATAAATAGACATAAAAGTTCTGCACCGCAACCAGAAGTTATGAAGCAGAACTGCAACCTAAAAGAGAAACCTCAGAGAATAACACTGTTGCTTGTGGGACCCCTGCATCACACAGCTCACAAAAGTCAGCAAAATCTTTATCACTATCTGTAAACGACTGAAGGAAGCAAAATGGGTTGATATTACCATGACAGATTTATTATCAATAATGAGAGTCTACAACTGGCCATCTCTACAAAGGCAGAGGTGCCTTTGTAGAAAGCCTTCAAAAGCTTAAAGACTGAATAATAAATTCCAGGGTGCCACCTTTGTAAAGGCTGAGTCTGTTTTTGACTGGTCTAGTCTGGCACTGCGGCACAAGCTGTGCCCGTCTCTATGATGATACTATCTTGCCATTCCAAGCGAATGCACCATTCATCATCTCCCTGACAAGCAAGCCTTGTCGCAACCCAGAAAGCTTTTTTCTCTCTGCGCTTTCAGGAGAATTCAGCCTGATTTATCCTCAATACATTCACTCTGTCTGTTTTTTTTTGTTTGTTTGTTTGTTTTTTTTCGGCCCTATGCATAGTTTCATTTCTGATTCTGTTTCTGTGGCTGTAAAGCAGTGGATTGAGTGGAAGTAGCTCACAGTGTGAGAGCTTTGGTGTCATCCTTGGTTGCCTGGTGACGACGACCCAGGGCCATCGATCAGGCAGATTAAGGGGTGGGATGGGGGCGCAGCGGGGATAAAGGGAAGTTGACAGGTGCCTGGTCAATCCTGGCCAAGCAGGATCTGCAGTATGCTGCTGCTTTACTGGGCAATGAAAATGTCACATACTCTGGCTAGACACACACTGCTGCCTTTGGTGTCTCTGCTCTTACAGTCTCTAAAGATGTGGAAAATCTACAGCTCACCTTGTTCTAATTAGCGTTTTTAAAGACTTACCTATGATCATTTAAATGATTTGTTAGTTTGTTAAATAGTTTGTTTTGTCTCTTATAAAAATTAATAAGCCCACCTACTTTCAATTCTAAGGTTTTCATATCAAACACGATAAAATATCATCATATGAACAGCACACAACATATCACTCTGTTATGTATAAAACAAAAGCTAATCCGAAATGCAGAAGTGTGTGAAAATGTGTGAAAATGAAGAACATGATTTGATAGACTATAGAAGCACCTTTAGCAGAAATAACTTAAAGTAATTGTTTTGTTGTGATGTTATCAGTCTCTTGCAGGGATGTGGAGGAATTTTGGTCCATTCATCTTTACATTGTTGCTTGAGTTCATTGAGGTTTGCAGCATTTGTTTCTGCACAACTCTCTTAAGGTTCAACAAAAGAGGACTTGAAGAAGACTTTAATTGGACCATACTGGGTAGTCTGGGATGTAGCTCTTGGGTTTTTTGGAGTTTCTCTGAGCATTGCACAGTTTGGGTGAACCTATTGGGACGTCTATTCCTGGGTAGACTGCCAGCTGTCTTGAATGTTTTCTACTTGAGAATATTCATATTCACTGTAAAATGGTGGACTAGCTTGGAAATGGCCTTACAAGTCTTCCTTATAAGTCTTCCCAGATTAATGGGCAACAACAAACACCAGCATGTTAGCGCAGTTACTGCTAACATGTTTTCTTGCAGCTAATATCAGCATAGCAAGTAAAATTCTAAAGTAAATCAACATGACAAACATTTTACACGTTAAACATCAGCTTGTTAGCATAGCTGTTGTTAGCATGTTTTCATAAAGGCTAATGCAAAGATTTAGCTTTAGCTGGGTCTCGTAGAGTGCAATCACTGTGTAAGTCTCAATAATTGATAGTCCATGGTTGAAATAAGGGCTGGTTGGTGTACACAATATATTTCTTTTTCAAGGTTAACAAAAGAAATAAATAAAACACTTAATGTCACATACATGAACACTGATGAACATGTGTTTTTGCATGCATTTTCCATTTCAACAGGAAAAGGCTCATAAAAGTTAGGCTACAAAACTGCTTTGCCTTCACACACATGCACTCAAGTTTTCCACGAATCACTGATTAGCGGTTGCTTTCGTCAAATGCTCCAGCTACAAACTCAAAGAGCATTTGTTTTCACATGACTGGTGTAAAATGTACTAGAAAAACTACAACAGGAAACAACTGGCAAGCGGCCTGATGTCTGACAGTACAAAGCTCTCACTTTAAGTTTACTAGCATTATCTCGTCGTTCTGTCCTTAACTGGCTGTAAAAACACATCTAAACACTACTTGTCATATCATAGACACACTAACCTATCTCTTCTCCAACACTCTGTAGTTTGCCTCAGGAAGTTGTAGTGAGGGTGCTGTGTGATAGGACAGATATAGTTCTCCAGAGGGGACAACACAGTGGTTGGTGGTAGCCTCTATTTACGGACTTCAGGCCAGGCTACTGGGGGCAGGAAGAGAAGCATTTCCTTCTCCCTGGACATACAGAATGCCACATTGGTCGTGACGGGGAGAGACCGGCTGCAAACAGAGATTAGCAGCTACACTTTCTCCTTAGGGAGCTAAGTGGTTGAAGCAGAGGGAGGAGAGGATGAATGGGAGACCTGGAGATAAGGAGAGGATCCAGGAGGCAGGAAACATGGAAAGATGTTGCTGACTGAAGATGTAGGAGGGGAATTACTCATGGGGAAAAACTATGAGATAATAACACAGATATGTCTGTTAAACCAAGAAGGCCGCCCTAACAGTGTATGCAAGCAAGGCAAGCAGCACATTTTTAATTGTCATACAGATAACTGAAGGGAGTGAGGGAGAAAAATATTTTAATTTGATAAAGCAGCTGCCAAGTGTGTAATGTTTTATTTTGTTCTCCAGAACACAAAAACTCACGCATCCAGCTCCAGATCTGGTGGGCTTGTATGTAGCAAACAAAACTTGTAATGTGTGAAGCAGGGGGGAAAAAAGACATGTTAGGGTACATTCTCCAGCCTCCAAAATACAACAATGAGTCACGCTGTGCTTTGTGTTGGGGCTTCCTGCTCAAACATCTGTCCTTTTAACAGACATGAGAGTTTGCTTCATAACAAATACCGGAAGGGTGTGTTGGTATGTGAAATGCAGAGTGTGTATGTGCATGTCTAAACTTATTACAAGTGCATACCCTCTAGCTTGATGAGTAATAGGGCAAACCTGATATATTATCTCTCATAACAGCACAATAGGGTTCTCCTTTCAGCAAACAGCCAGACGATTCCTGCCAACGCATCAGTCAGGGTTCAGTTTTAATGTTCTGCAAAGCTAAGTCAGGAATCTCACATCCTGTTGTGACAGGGTGTTCTTCTCACACAGGCGAATTCAGACATGTGAAGCTGCAGGCTGAAGATTTCTCACGTTACTGTGCAGATGATCAGAATCATTATTAGTTTTCAACATGCAGAATAACAAACAATCTAAACTTAATCTTTTCAGTGTTAATCTGGTTCATTTCCTTCTGAGGTCTTAATGCAACCATCATTCTGAGCTTTTTCTGAGTGTGAATGTTGGAAGTTTCATATTCACCGTGGCAACCTCCCCATCCACCCCCTCCTCCTCGAAAGAAGCTGTTAAGCAGCCACTGCTACTTCCTGTTTATGTAGTCCTCCCTAAAACAGCTCAGATCCCTGAGCACACCACAAACCCCTTCATTTCCTGAACATATAAAACACCATTGACTGAGCAGATTTTGATCTGAAAGTAATAGATTAACTGCAAACAGTCTGAACATAATGACAAAGGCAGGGAAGGCAACTTTGATTACAGGTGCAACATACCACAGAGGTTTTCAGTTCCCATTCTGAAAGGGATCACCTAACATCTGCAGTACAGATTGCCAAACAGCTGAAACTGACTAATCATGATTCTGCAGCTGTCATCACAGGCGATCCACCACCTTTAGTGATTACTTTCTGGGAAACTTCACCACTAAGTTTCAGTCTTCTCTCCCACCAGGTTTATTTACAGTTCTGTTTAGCCAAGTTTACACCAATGATCGAGGTCAGTCCAGGTTGGGTCCCTACCCTTTTTTTTTTTGCGTTTTCACAGGCAATAAACTGGGATGGGTGCCAAAGTATCAGATCCAAGGCAGCCTGTTATGGGACCCTTCACTGAGGTCCCCATAGCCCCGTTTCCAGCAAGGCCGCATGGTGTGCCCATCAAACTAAAGTCCCGCCCCTACCTGCTGAACAGCAGCGGCTGAACATTCATCTCATTCTGACGGAAGTCAGCTTTTTTCATTTGTCTCAAAGATGAATCATCATTTCTTCACCCACTAAAGTGGTGAGTAAGCTTTTATTTATACCTGCCAAACTGAATTTAACCCCCATTTGGAGGCTTGGCAGATGTAAATTTCTAGTTCAGTTTCCACACAGGGGTCCAGCTTGGGACAGGACAGTTTGGTGTAGTTTGGTTTTGTAAATCCTGATCTTTGTTGCATTTCCATAGTCAACTGTACCCTTACTCAGTAGGCTGGGTGTAAGCTGGATAGCACTAGATGTGTCAGCTATGTAATTGCATGGTGCAACACCTGTGTTGAAATATATGAAGAAACAAAGGACAAGAACAGCAGACATCCAGCAGTTTGTGTTCTTTCTTCTTGGCATGTGACTTTAAACAACAAATAATTAATTATGTATTTAAATAGTACCCATTTTTTTGCATTTCCACAGGCAAAATCTGGAAAAGATGCCAGAACATCTGACCCATCCTACTTTTAGAGGACCCTTCTGTCCTGGTTCCAGTCTTACCGATCTGATCCTGAAGGGTGGTACTTGTTGCAATCCACGGATTGGTTAAAAGAATCAACACTTCCTGAAGAACAAAGTGGGAACAGCTCCATGTTTAAATATACCTTGGATTTTTTGTCATTTAAAGCCACATGCCAAGGAGAAAAAAAAACACAAACTGCTGGAGGTCCACATTTCTCCTGCTTTGTTTCTGTGTCACATTCTTCTTTAGTATATTTGAAGGAAGGTGTCTTGCATGTATGACGACTGTGGAAACCAAACCACACCACACTGTCTGATCCCGAACTGCTTGGTGGAAACAGCGCTTTTGACCTCTAGATCTCCTCAAGTCTGAATGCCCCTACAAACAAGTTTCTCCCACTCCTCCAGGTTTCCAGAGAGGAGAAAAGTTGGAGATCTAAGCTGAGCCTTTGTTCACATTCAAAGACACGAGAGTAGGATTAAGAAAAATATGTGACCCAGTTCACATAAGAATCATCACTTCATGCTGGAATTGTAGGATTGCCTTAGTTCTGCCAAGTAAGTGGGAGTCAAACCTGAATGTGATTCCAGCTCATCCTACGCCTTAGAGCCTGTAAATTTTCTTTTTTTGGTCTTGAAAACCTGTTAAACTCCAAACAAATAGCTGAAAAGCTGACATAGGCTGAGTGTGGTTGATTAGGAATGTAGTGCCAGGACTGCGGAGGAGCAGATTGGATTAGAAAATAAAAAGCAAACTAAGGAAGGCAGCTGATGGGCAGAGTGTGCACCGGACCGTTCACCCCACTGATGACCAACATCCAGCCCACATGTCTGAGCTGCTGCTCTTTGTCTGCTCTCTGTAATTATTTTTATTCTGGTGTGCATCAATTTTACTTGCTAAGATCCTCTGTTCTGCTCTACTTTGTTCCTTCCTCCTCCTCCTCTTCCTCCTCCCAAATACCTTTCTAGTGGTCCTTTGGCATAAAGCAACAGCCTCCCACAATGGAACCAATTATGGCCAGCCTTCCTGATAAGTGCAAGTCGGCTGCAGGTTGAGATGGAGGAGGAGGCTGGGAGTGATGCTAAATATCAAGGGTGGCCGCTCCAGAAGCCAGAAGTAATTGCACTGCGGCAACAGAGGCGAGAAAAGAAAGACCAGAGATGCAGAGGGTTTTTGTGTGTGTGTGTGTGTGTGTGTGTGTGTGTTAATCTCCTCTGTAGCTGATTTCCCCAGCATCCTATGAGCCCTTTGAATCCCTGAAGTCCCGTCTTTTTAAAGCACCACATTTTTCAAGTCAAGCACCTCTTCAGCCATTTAGGTGTATGAGATCACAGAGTCCATGGGACATTTGAGACAACTGATGAACAAATAAGTCAGCGTGTGATTCAGCCTGAATTTCAATAACATACGGACGCTGTGAAATGTAAATAAAAACATAATACAATGATTTGCAAATCTCTCCCATTTTATTCCCAGTAGAACATAAACAACATCAGATGTTGAAACAGAGACATTTCTGTAAAAAGGTTGGAACGGGAGCAACAAAAGGCTGGAAAAGAAATTGCTACATATCAAAAACAACTGGAGGAGCATTTGGCAACTAATCAGGTTAACTGGCAACAGGTCAGTAACATGACTAGGCATGAAAGGAGCATTTTAGAGAGGCAGAGTCTCAGATGGAAAGATGGACAGAAGTTCATCAATCTGAGACAAACTGGCTCTAAAGATTGTGGAATAATATCAGAAAAATGTTCCTCAATGTAAAATTGTGAAGACTTTGAAGATCCCACCATCTACAGTGTATAAAAAAAGATTCAGAGAATCAGAAAGAGTCTCTGTGTGCATGGGACAAGGCTGAAGGTTAAACTGGATGCTTGTGATTTTTTGCATTAAAAGCAGACATGATTCTCTACTGGAAACCACTGCATGCAGTCAGGAAGACTTTCAGAAATCATTGTATGTGAACACAGTTCACCCTGAAATCCACAAAAGCAGGTCAAAGCTCCATCATGCAAAGAAGAAGCCGGATGTGAACAGGATCCAGAACCAGCGCTGTCTTCTCTGGACCAAAGCTCATTAAACCTATTAAGGCCCGACCCGTGAAAAAATGGTAAGAAAAGTCTAATTTTTTTTTAATGAGGTCTTCATATGCCCTTTAACAAAATTTAACAAAAATTAACATTTTTTGGGAGGGATATCTACCATTTATTACCATGTGATCCATTAAAATTATTATAATGCAGTTTTCTGCTTCTGGGTCTCTCTTAGGGGACAGAAGACAAGAATCAGATTGTGTTCAACAGGATTTTGAGCAAAGTTTATACCATAAATTGAAGCTAAATGTCTCAAACTGTAAGTAACATATATGTCACGTCGGGCTCTTATGGGTTAAAATGGTCTGAGCCAAAGTGGAAACCTGGATGAAAATGTGAACTAGTTTCTGGAAAGCATGGACAGTGTGTCCTGCAGACTAAAGAGGAGAGGGAGCATCCAGTTTGTTATCAGTGGACAGGTGAAAAGCTGCATCTCTGATGGGATGGGGCGGCATTAGTGTCTATGGCGTGGGCAGCTTCCACATCTGTGAAGCTCCATCAATACTAAAAAGTACATGGAGGTTTTACAGCAACATCTGCTCCCATCCAGACAACGTCTCTTTCAGGGAAGGCCTCACAGATTTCAGCAAGACAATGCTGAACCACATCCTGCATCCATCACAGCAGCATGGCTTCACAGGAGAAGAGTCCAGCTGCTGAACTGGCCTGCCTGCAGTCCAGACCTTTCACCAATTCACAACATCTGAACCATCATGGAAGCAGAAATCCAGCAACAAAGGTCCAGGACTGTAGAGCAGCTAGAATCCTGCATCAGACCAGAATGGGACAACATTCCTCTCCTAAAACTCCAGAACTGGTCTCCTCACTTCCCAGACGTTTACAGACCGTTGTCAAAAGAAGAGGGGATGCTACACAATGCTGAACATCACCTTGGAACTACTTTTTACAGACGTGTTGGTGCCATCAGAGTCACAATCAACTCATATTTCCCATGAAATGATAAAATATCTCAGTTCAACATCTGGTATGTTGTTTATCTTCTACTGGAAATAAAATATGAGATGATGAGATTTACAAATCATTGCATTCTGTTTTTATTTTCTATTTTACACAATGTCCCAACTATTTTGGAACTGAGGTTTTTTTTTATTATGCGTTTACTGACAGACTTATCTAAACAGACCCTGCTGATGCAGATGCCTGAGCTCATTTGCATCCTCTGAATCAGACACAGACCTGGATGAACGAGCGCACAAAAGCGAGCTTGTTCCGATATTCAAAACAGGCGCAGTTAATCGGCACTGAAAACATCCTAAGGAAGACACGAGCTGCACAACTACAGCTCATGCTTTCAAACATCAAGACAGGAAACCAGTTACATGTTACAAAGTCAAATCCCCTGGCTCTAAGGCCAGAACATGCGTAGATAAAGCTGGGGTGAAGTTGGCATTCAAATGCTTCATAATCCTTGCTGCTCTGATCGTGGTTGTAGAAAATCACCTTAAATCACCACAGTCGAGACAGCTGTTAGACTGTATAAGACATCAGGAGGGGGCTGGCTGCAGGAAAGTAAAAAAGCAAGGTAAGTCCAACCTCCCACACGTTTAATTCAGCAGAATCACAATAAACTGGAGTGTCCGTCGGATATTAACAAAGCTGCCAAAGGTCCTAAAAGTCAACGTGAGTACTTCCAGTTTTGCGTTTGCATCTTAAGCTCTAACATTACATACCAACAGATAACCAGTGCTAGTCAAAGCAGGATAAAGACCCTGCCACTCCCTTGGTCTAATTTTAGGCACAGGCCATCCTTCATCCACCTCTATGCTGCTCTCTGATGCTCTGCCTTCATGAAAATGAACACACTCAGGCTCGTTAATTCCATTTATGGATTCAGATCGCTGTAAGCCAGGTATTAATGTCTCATCAGAGCAGCTGAAGCACCTGAGCTCCAGGTTATGGCTGCTTAGAGCCTATTATTATCTATAAAGATTATAAACTCGCACAATCATTCCTTTGGTTGAGAGCTGGTCACACAGTCGTGTGTTCTGCAGATGTGCACCTTGATTTACATTTGGGCTGGACACTCCTGGTACCACCTCAGGTGATTGGCAGGTCACTGCAGGAGGAGTCTCTCCAAACATGCATAGATAACCAGTCTCACTACACCACCTTAAAGTACATTTTGAAGAAGGTTTTTTAATTAGTCTTTCTTTAAAAATATGGATGTAGCTGCATGTTTCTAGAAGAGATTTAGTCCCTGTGCACATAGAACTACTAATGTTATGTAAGGCAATTTACCTGATGTTAGCATGAAACTGCGTAGCAGTGCTAAAATAGTTATAAGTAGCACCATATTGGATAAGGAGAGTGTTCATGTCTTTATGTGCAATGTACACTTGGCTCGGTTACATCATGAGAAACTTCAGTCCGCTGTGCACACTTTCTCTGTTATACGTGTTGCATACATTTTTGTATTTTCTCATCAGTTCTTTAAAGCTATCTGTTCAACCTTGTTGAACCTTTCAGAGCATAAAAAAAAGTTCTGCTTGAGTTAAGAATAAACTGCAAGAACTCCCATAAGAATAAATTATGTTATTTTGTTCTTGCACCCTTGAAACCTAGAAGAAAGTTCTCATTTGTTGCAGAGTTTGTAACAAGCTTTACTTAGTGCTAACTAAGCTAGCGCTACATTATCCAGTTTCATTTAAACGGGAGGCTAGCAAGGCTGCTAGTTGATTTTAAAGTAAGTCACAGCATGAAAATTTGGAGAAATATTCTGTAACTAGTCTGATTTTGTAGAGGAAGATATAAGAATGAAGAGAAAGGAGATATTTCTGACTTTTTTTGTAGCAAGGAAGGACACAACCAGTCACCATTTCAGCCAGAACTACTAAAGGCTAGCACACATTACAGGATTCTTTAAACTTTCACAGATTTAGAGACCACACGCTTGATGATAACAAAAGACAGGTCGCACAAGATATTCCTCTTGTGATCTTATATAGTGTGTGGTGTGCACTACGGAGCACACTAACCAGTTCTTCAGCAGAATATCAGGTTCTTCACACTCAATATCCAGATCAAATGAGTCAAATGAAACTTTAGTGTAAACAAATATGGTGAACAAACAGGAAGAAACAACAATGGTTGTTTTGGCCTCCAACCTTCACAAAAACACAAAACACAAAAAGAGAAAAACAACAGGTGATGCGAATAACAGCGTTATAAATAACAGCGTTATAAATAACAGCGTTTTAAATAACAGCGTTACTAACAGCGCTCCTTTTTAAAGTAATAAGAAATCTAAATGATCACTCTTCCCATCAATATAACGTTGTTACAGCCAAAATGTGTCCAGTTACTGTAACTGAAGCTATAATTGAAGCTCTCTAGCCGAGAAGCATGCTTTTTGTTTGTTTTTACTTCCTTTTCTGTCCATTAGCAGAGTTAGCTCGCGCCTTGATTGGCTTTTGTTCCGATACACGTGACATTGCACACTGTGCATGCTCGGCTCCTCTCAGTGCGCCCCACACACTACAGGATTTCTAGTCGCAAATATTAGTGTGTTCATTATGTACAATCTCTCCTTCAAAGATCTTCCAAGTGGATCTGACCAGATAAAATCACTCAGCACATTCCACACCACAAGAAAATCGGACATGATGTTGTTTGCAAACATCCAACAGTTGGGCCTTTGCTGGCTTTGATGGTAAGAGGCAGATCGGGACAAAAATCGGCCCGATTAGTGTTTAACCGCCTTAAGGAAGAGAGCCATTGATCCCCCCACTATCACACCAAGGTTCACATACAGCACCTAAAACAAACAACTTAAATTTCATTGGATCTTATTGAACTTATTGCAAATATTTTCACTTGCTGATCCCCCCCAACCCCCTCTATCTTTAAAAGTCT
Source organism: Melanotaenia boesemani (assembly GCF_017639745.1). Lineage (NCBI taxonomy): Eukaryota > Metazoa > Chordata > Actinopteri > Atheriniformes > Melanotaeniidae > Melanotaenia > Melanotaenia boesemani. The sequence continues at coordinate 32,580,171 of NC_055686.1, read as the reverse complement.
AGTTCCGCCACTGAGTCTGAGCACAATTTCCATCACACAAGTCCCTGGTGAGTAAACATCACAATTCCCAAAGCTGATGATGATGATGATGATGATGGTGGTGCAACAGGACGAGTCTGAGTCAGGTGTTGCTGTTTCAATGCAATAATCACATTTACACTGATGTGAATCACCTAATCCGGAGGTAGAGGATCTATCCAGAGCGTCATGAGAAGCACAAGTCGGTGTAAAAAAGAAAAAAGATTACCTGCCTCAGTGTGCTAACATGCAAGTTATGACCCATTTCTTACCTTCAGACTTTGAAGGGTCCCATGCTCAAAGAGGAGGAGAGGCTGCAGTGATGAATGGTTGAGCTCTGAGATTTAAAACCGTTACATCACTGGCACCGCCGAACTCACCAACTGGTTCCAGAGTCTTCCTCTAACAGGGTTCAGGGGTAATCGGAATCCACAAAAACTCATCAGAGGATTTTCCTTCCTCTGAGTTGGTGCTGGCTCTCTGTGCGGACCATGCGGGTCTTTTTATTTATTGTCAAAACAACCTCTAAAGTCTTGTCCTCACGCACTCCTCGGAAGCAAGTTGTGGGTGTGTGCCGATGTGCAGCTCAGTCATCTGTTCGCAGCTGGAACGCGTGCCAACCCCTCTGCTCGCGCTCCAGCTGTGCGGTTCATAAGTCACACTGCGGAGCCACAGTCCCGCCTATTGGTAGTATCACAGCAACACCACGGTCCGTCCGTGTTCCGGTTGTGTACGAGCAGATACACGCGCCGTTACGCACCAAATCATCGTGGTTTATAATCTGTTGGCTTGTCCGCTATATAACTAGATCCCTGCCTTCAAATGCACCAGTTTACCTGTTGTGTTCACGTGCTGGTGCCATTGTTTTATGCTTTATTTATTTATTTATAGCCATAAGAGGCAGACTGCTGCAGTGGTGGAATGCGGAATTAATTTATTCCTTTAATTAACGTGCAAAAAAATGCCTGTTGCTCTGCAGACATTACATTTACACATCCTGCCAGACTAAATGGTATATATTCCACTATAAGTGTTTCTACATTTAAATGGACTTCATTCTTTTGTATAGAAATTGTGCACACATCCCAGTCCAGCTACCTGTTGCTGTGCACAGCTCTGCCTCTTCTAGCGTCACAGGTGGTGTTCACGGATCAAGGCAGTGAAGTAGCAATGAGACTCTTACGCAAACTGATAGAACTTTCTCCTGTAAATAATAAAATGGTTGATTAAATGTTGTTTGTTTGTTTTTTTTTTTGTTCTTGAGTTTTTTGTGTTTTCAGTTTTTTGTTTGTTTGTTTTGTTTTTGCAGTTTTTTTCCCTTGATTTTTCCTTTACGATTTTCATGAAAACTGCAACCAGCAAACAAGAAATAAAACAGAGTAATATGGATCCCCTATAGTGTCATTACTAGAAAAATAAAATACCTCATACAAGAAGTTATCCCGTTGCTGTGCATTATTAAATTGTGGCCACAGATTAATGCATGGGAAGGAGGAAAGTAACTTGTAGTTGTTAGTTAAGTGCACATTTATTGATAGATATAATATCATGTAATTCTATTTAAATATTGAGATGAATTATAGGATTGTATTGGATCCTATAGTTTAACTACAAAACAACAAATTTCGCGGGACAGCCTTTGGGGCTGACCCTGACCGGGCACCATAGGGCAGAGGCCCGGCCACCAGGCGCTCACACCCATGCCCCACCTCCAGGCCTGGCTCCCAAGGAGAGCCATCCAAACAAGGGGAACTTGGCTTCAATGTTTTTGTGCATCATAGGAGTCTTTAAGTCGTGCTTGGTCTGGTCCTTCTAGAGACCTGTTTGCTATGTGATGCTACCAGAGGCATGAAGCCCCCGACAGTATAGCTCCCAGGATCACTGGGATGCGCAAACCCCTCCACCGCAATAAGGTGGTGGCTCAGGGAGTGGTCATTTTTATTTATTTATTTATTATTTTTTATGTATTCTTTTACTATAATTTGTGTATCATTTATTCATTTACTATTATCACCCTGGAAAGGACTGGCGATCTGTCTGTACGCTGCCTCTTGCCTGCTGATTGCTGGATAGGCTCCTGTTTTATTATTTCCACCAAACTTTATCATTATTATTATTATTATTATTACTAATTTATTTTCTTTAACTTACTCTTATTTATTTGAGTTTTTAATAAATTATTTATTATTTATCGTTATTTATTTATTTTTTGTTCATATATTTAATATTAAATATATAATGGTAAATGACTTCAGGCGTTAAGAGAGCCATAGTGATGATATTTCCTATGGCTTTGAAAGCAGCATTTTGTAGCTCTGCCCTACCAGGAAGAAACGGAGACGGAATCGGAGGTGAGTTTAATGGTGAAAAGTAATGTTAAATAAAATAAATGTTGACTGTTGTTAAACATGTGTTTGTTAGCTATAATAGTTTCTGTAATGATCTTGTTTGTATTTGGATCTCCAAATAGTTTGTTTGTGTGTTTGTTTTTTTGTCTGGTTAAGATCAAAGTGCAGTTTTACCCTCCACAGTGTTGTGTTCTTTGGTCCTTAGTTTATCTGTTTAATCAAAATATTAAAGTCAAATAAATTATTTATGTACATTCGTTATTAAACCGTAACAAAACTCTTTATTATCTGAGGAAATGTTTTAGTATGAGTGGAGAATTTCTTCTTTCCACCCTTGAATACATGTAAAATTCCCCTTTTATCATTTGAACACAAGCTTCTAAATCATTGTGAAATTTCTGAAACAGACATGATGGTGCAACATCTCTAGACATGTTATGGATTTTCCTTTCTTACATCCCTAATGCAGGACCGGTGGTGAGAGGGCAAAAAAGGAGGAAATCCTCTCTTCTCTGGAAACAACTGTTGCATGTTTTTGCCAGAATGGAGGCGGGAGATTTACTGGTGGATTGCCTCAGGGCTGCAGCAGCTCTACCGTCTACTCAGCCGTCTGAAGGAGTGCGGTTAAACTACTGTAGATGCAGAGGTTAGACACTTGATGGTGCTATTTGGTCAGTATTGACTTGTGGTAGACAGCCACGCTGGGGCTTTGACCTGCATGTGCTCGACATGTTTGGTCTTGCTAGTTTGTTTACTTTTGTAAAACCTTCTGGAGCCATAATCCATTCAGGTTCTTCTGTTAGACTGCAGATAGAGTCATGGAAAAATATATATATTTTTTTTATTAAGTATGTCTTTACTACTTGATGAACTGATCATCATCAGTGTGATGAATCTCTATAAAAGCAGAAGTTTAGACAGTTTTCTGGTCTACAGGGTTCAGGTGTGTGTTAACACAATACCAAGGAAAGACCCCACATGGAAAGACATCTGAAAAGATCTTAGAGAAGCCGCCCATCAATATTTGAGAGGTTATAAGAGGATTTCCAAACTATTTGGAGTCCATGGTTCTACAGAGAGAAAGATTATTCAAAAGTGGGAAACTCAACACGACTGCCAGTCAAACAGGAGTGGACGTCCCAGCAAGTGCACTCCAAAGTCAGGCCGTGCAATGTTCACACAAACTGCAAAAATTCCCAAAAACTACCTCTCAGACTCTACAAACCTGTAAGCATCCGACATGTTTAAGTTCATGACAGTCCAATTAGAAGACTGTTAGTTTGGGTAGTTTGGGGGGTTGTAGGAGAAAGTCTCTTCTCTCTAAAAAGAACGTAAATCTGATGGAGACAAACTACAAGACTTCTGGATGAATGTCTTTTGGACAGATCAGACCAATATGGAGACATTTGGTCACCAACACCTGGCAGTCATTGAGTAGACCATGAACTCCTGAGGTTCATGAATTCAGATGTGAGGCCAAAACTTGTCTGAAACTGGCTCATGCAACATCGCAATGACCCCAAACACAGCTGGTCTACAACAGAATGGCTGAAAAAGAAAAGAATCGAGGTGTTGATATGATCCAGTCGAAGTCCAGAATTTAATCTGGCTGAAATGCTGGGGTGGGACGTTAAAAGAGCTGTGCAAAAACAAATGCTGCCAGCACCGCTCAATTAAGCAGCACCGTAAAGTAGAGTTGGCCAAAAGTGGGGTTGCTCAATTTCCTGAATTTTATGACCTGTAAAGATTAAGAAGTAGTGGACATCTAACCATTCAATGGCCACGAATGCTCCAGTTGATAGATTAAATGGCAATTATTAAAAAAAGAAGGGCACCTTAACCCTCTAAAATGGAGGGTTAAGTGTCAAGCGGAAGACCAGAGATTGAGCTTAAGTTTTAACATGAGATCTGTGTCTTGTTCCCACTTTCTGAATTTATGTTCCCAATAAATTTGCCAAATAGCTGGTGATTATTCCTTCCTGTAAAAAGCTTTTCAATTATCTTTACCTCACTACACAGCTTTGTTGTTCTAAAAAAAAGCTTTTCTTTGTCTTTGTAGATTCTCTATGTGCAGAACTGGCTTCTCTGCTGCAGGAGGCCATGGACATGAAGTGGCCCTTTGCACCGGAGAAGTGGCAGTACAAGCAGTCAGTGGACGCCAATGACAAGACCAACCTCAATGACCTCATTAGGGAGCATCTACCCCAGCTTCTGGTAATGACTGAACACCATCCTATCATGTTAGTTTTTTTGCACAACGTCATTAGATGTGCGTACTGCACCTCCAGGCTCTTCTAAAGGCAGCCATCATGGCTCAGGAGGCACAGTCGGCATTGGCGGTGGTTTTCTTAGTGGACCGTTTTTTCTACTGGACCGATGAGTCCATCCGGCTGCTAAAGATTGCCAGACTGCTCCACCAACACCACCACAATACCCCCATAGCCCCACAACTGGTCATACGGCAGGCCAGGGTCTATCTCAACTCTGGTAAGGAAAAGCTGATGCTATAATGTCTTTTGGGTAAAACATGTTACCTGATAATTTAATGGGATTTTGTCTCACATGTGCATTTGTTCATCATTTCTTAGGCAAACTGCAGAAAGCTGAATACATCCTGAGCAGTTTGATTAACAACAGTGGAACAACAGGTACTTTCCCTCATTATTCACTTTAAATGCCTTTAATAACGAGTTAAATTATAACCCAATGGGATTTATCTTTGACATCCAGGCTGTTGGATCTACCAGTCTGAAAGTGACAGAGCTCTTGTGCAGGCTGTCAGTGTTCAAGTGCGTGGAATGATCTTGCAAAAGCTCGGTAAGATCATCCATACTGGGTGGTATTGTTTTTCTGCTTTTCTTTTTGTTTTTCTTACCACAAGCCTCTGTTTCAGGCTTGTGGCTTGAGGCCGCAGAGCTAATCTGGGCCTCTCTGGTTGGGTACTACTCACTTCCTCAACCTGATAAAAAGGTATGCTGTCATCACAGCCGCAATGATATGAAGTTGTAAACTTGGTCAGCACAGTTTACAGCTTGTTTTAAACCTTTGTTTTGCACTTTTGTGATTTTTCCCAGGGTATTGGAACCTCTTTGGGAATACTGGCCAACATACTGGTGTCTATGAATGATGAGGACTTCCATGCTTTTAGGACTAATTCAGATATTGATTTTGTACGTCCAGACTGCAAAATCTTTCTGCACTTATTATTATATCATTTACACCCACCAGCCACTTTTTCATGTCCACCTTTCTAGTACCGGATTGGATACCTTTTCCTTCAGAACTGCCATATTTCTTGGTGTCATAGATTCAACAACGTGTTGGAGACATTACTCAGAGATTTTGCTCCATATTAATATGACAGCATCACACAGTTGCTGCACATCCATGACGAGAATCTTCCATTCCACCACATCCCAAAGCTGCTCTGTTGGATTGAGATCAGGGGCCTCATTTATCAAACTGTGCGTAGCAAAGCAAACTATAGTTGGCGTGTGTAGGGAAAATGGGAAACTTTCAGATCCCGTGCCTGTTTCCATTTATAAATCAGAAACAACTCTAAAGCGGGGACCTTGCAACTTCCACATGATGGCCATAAAAGGTCAGGTGACCACCTATAATAAATATTCATCACATCATTTCCATGATGGCTCAGGAGGAGAAAAGAACGATAAATTGTAATTTTTAGGGATGTAAGACAGAGATCCTGATGGACCACGTTTACAAACGTAAACATGTTTAATTGGTGGGCATGGCGTGGGCATTACTTGTGTCAGAAAGGCAGAGGAGGGCAGCAGGTGGCAGATGCTGTCATCGCAGTGTCAGAACACAGGACACGCCAGAGGCATCGGATGGTGCAGCTGGTCGGTAGAGCATCCGTCTCCCATGCAGGAGACCAAAGTTTGAATCCCACTGGGGAGAATTGCTTTGGAGAAAAGCGTCTGCTAAATGACAGTAATGTAGTCATTTGTTTTAATTTATAAATACCGATATATCTGAGATTAGTACCAGTATACTTAGTGTTGAATCATATTTCTTTCTAGTTGCTGGGTGCTCCAGCTGGGTGGGCGGGGCTCCAGCTGGGTGGGCGGTGCAGAGGGACACAATCATCACTATTAACCAGGTAGCCAAGGAGTTGCAGAAAATAAACACCGTCTGGACAGAAGTTAGGACAACAATTAAAAAGGATTGTGTAAGAATAAATAAATAAAAGGAAATCCACCTCTTGTGTTTTCATTAGCGCTGCATCACTTCTAGACGTCCAGCCTCCAGTCTACGTCCCGCTCTGCTGGAATGAAAGACCAAAGCTACTTTTCACACTGACTGTCCACCTTATTTAGCTGGATGTATTTTATAACATGTAAGTTTTGTTTTACAATGACAGAAATTATTTTAGTGGTTGAGGTTCTTATTAATTTCATCTCCCTTTTTCTTGAAAATCCTTTTTTTTTTTTTTATTTTTCCGAGCGTGCATTCTTGGAAGAATTAATATTGAATGTGCGTCTTTATTCATTTTTGCAAACAGCTTTAATATCTAACATGTGGAGTGAAAGGTAATAGGGGATTGTGAAAAAATGTCTTACATTTCACATCATTTCTTGATTTTATTCTGTACCGGTGGTGTCGCTGTTTACCTTTTTTCTAGATTATGTACGTACGCCTGGGTAAGAGTTGCATTAAGGTAGGAACATTTTCCCGTCAAGTTTGGTTTTCATAAATCCCAAAAGTTGGCTATATTTGGCCATGGAGGTGCAGTGCCGTTTTTTGTTCCTACGCAAGCTTGATAAATGAGGCCCCTGGTGACTGTGGAGGCCATTGGAGTCCAGAGAACTCATCGTCATGTTCTAGAAAGCAGGTTCAGATGATCTGAGCTTTGTGACATGGTGCATTATCCTGCTGGAAGTAGCATCAGAAGATGCTACACTGTGGTCATAAAGGGATGGACATGGTCAGCAACAATACTCAGGTAGGCTGTGGTGGTTAAACCAGGCCCTGTTTGTTCTAAGGGGCACAAAGTGGGCCAAGAAAATATCCGCCACACCATTACACCACCGGCAGCCCGAATCGTTGGTACAAGGCAGGATGGATCCATGTTTTCATGATGTTTCCACAAAATTCTGAGCATAGCATCTGAATGTGGAGCTGAAATGGAGACTCATTAGACCAGCAACGTTTCTCCATCTTCTATTGTCCGTGTTGGTGAGTCTGTGTGAATTGTAGCCTCAGTTTCCTGTTCTTAGCTGACACGAGGCACCCGGTGTGGTCTTCTGCTGCTGTAGCCCATCTGCTTCAAGGTTGGACGTGTTGTGTGTCCAGAGATGCTATTCTGCAGACCTGGGTTGGAACCAGTCCTGTTGCCTCTATCATCTCCAACCAGTCTGCCCATTCTCCTCTGACCTCTGACATCAACAAGACATTCTGGTCCAGACAACTGCTGCTCACTGGACATTTTCTCTTCTTCAGAACATTCTCTGGAAACCCTGGAGATGGTTGTGTGTGAAAATCCCAGCAACTACTCAGACCAACCATGCCACGTTCAAATTCACAAAAATCCTCTCTCTTCCTCATTCTGATGCTCAGTTTGAACTTCAGCAAGTCGTCTTCATCATGTCTACATGACTAAATGTGTTGAGTTGTGTGTTGAGCCCTGTGATTGGCTGATTAGATATTGTGTTAACAAGCAGTCAAACAGGTGGACCTGAGAAAGTGGCCAGTGAGTGTATATTCTTAAGTATTCCTGTGTTAGTTTCTATTTTATGGTTGTTTGTTTTTACTTTAGCCATCTTTACTCGGGGATGGGAGTCATCGCCTTCTTTCAGCCGCTCAGGCAGCTAAGATGGCCGTGATATACAGTCAGTACACTTCACTTTACGTGTTGACCAATGTGGTAAGTTGTTCCACTGAATCATCTCTGGTGATACTCATGATTACCTTAAACCAAATTTAAAAATGCCAATATTTCCAAACAGAGACAAGTGAAAAATCTCAAGGAGAAACAGAAGCTTAAAACTTTCTTAATACAGCATATGCATAACTTCTGCAAGTAAAAAAAGTTTCATTCCAGCATTGAAAATACCAGTGTTTTGGGTGTTATTGTTTTTTGTGTAGTATTTGTCACTGTTACTTTTTTCTTTCTTTTTTTTTTTTGTCTTTCCACACATCAGGACTGCAGTAGGTCAGTCTAGTAGCTGTATCCTCTTCTTCCTCAGCGTTGCCTTCATAATTTGTGCAGAATGTGGTTCTGTGGAGGCTTGATTAACAAAACATGGGAAAAACATCTTGGATGTTCTTCTAGTTAAACTATTTGGTTTTCATAACAGTCTAGATCCTCTGTTCTGTCTTTGGTACAGATAAAAAAAAGACGTGGAATCCATATTTCCACTCTGTGATGGTCCATCCCAGGTCCCTCCAAGCCCGGGAACTTTGACACTGCCTCTGGAGAACTTTAACATAAGTCTAAATGTTGGCTAATAAAGGTCTAAGTGACATTTGTGAATACAACTCTGTACTGTAGAGGTTTCCCACAGTAATCCTTGATGAATGATGGCTCTTTATTCAGTGCTGTCTGAGGGATTGGAAATGACGGATGTGCAATTTAGGCTTAAACTCCTTTCCTTTAGGGGTATAAATATCCTAATCCCTTCAGTTCTTACTTTGTGGAGGATTTTCTCATGAATTTGTTGTCATACTGGAGATCCTCTGTCAACTTTTGTGTATGCTAATCTGGTGACATTACCTGCTAAAGACAGCATCATTCTTAATTTAATTATTTATTTAACCTAATTAGTATGTTTGATTTATCATGGGCTCTTTGCAGTGAAATAAAAATCATAACAAATATAGGAAACTTTGCCTTTACTCTTTTTTATTCTGGAGTTTTATCATTTATATTTTCATGACGTGGTCTGACAATTTTTGCACCCATGTTGTGGGAAAAGAAAAGATCTTGTGACTTTCATCATAGGGCTGTTAACAGGCATTAAATCTGATAAAGAGGACCTTGGGTGATTACATTTTCTAAAGGACTTATGTCCAATAATACAGAGAAAGAAAGTGATAAGAATATCAAAGGGAAAGAGGTAAATGGTAAGGAAAGGGGTCGCTGCTGCTATGTCATCAGATCCAGCATAAAACCGCACTCTTTAACCGAATGACTGCTTGTGGTGAACTTGTAGCACATGCCAAATTTCACAGTCTTATCTGAATGTCTTTTCTGTTTTTGATGATGAAGCTGCCCTACTTAAAGACTTTGCCTCAGGGCAAATAGTAGTAGTTGTTTGAACACTTCAAACTGAACCACACGGAGAAACGTTAATCTGTGCTGTGAAAATCAAAATGTTTTAACAAGTTAGATCATGATTATTGTTAATATATTAAATCTCCTCATGTTTCTGTATTTCTTTAGACAACTCAAGGGACCTGCTTGCTATCATACAGTTTCTCACTGGAATGTCCTTCCTCTCAGAGAGAGTCCTACCTCAGGCAGGCAAGAGAAGCATTTGCAATTGGCCTTCTCACCAAAACAGAGGGCGATCTGGTCACCAGCCAGCAGGAACTTCATACCTTCCTCAAAGCTGCTTACTCCATCACCGTCGTTCAGAAATGGCTCAACACACCTCGAGAGGTTGTAGCGAAGGCTGCTCAAATTTGTCAAAAAGGTCTAGAAAAATTCTACAATTACTGTCACGTCGGTACTCAGAAAAAAGATGGCCTCTCTGCTGAAGTCATGCATCTCATCGCTCAAGTTAAGCTTCTGTTGGGTGTGGACCCTATGCCTAATTCAGATAAGGGGTCTTTTATTCCTGACAGCTATAGAAGTGTCAAAGATTCTTCTGTTCATTTCACCCTGGAGGGTTTTTCGAAGATAATGCAGAGATTTCAAAAGTATCATGCAACGCTGTGCAAAACCACAACCAGAAGTTGTAAGGGGACTAAAGATGAGACAGATGGGGCAGAAGTGTGTTTAACAGCAGTGGGGACAACCATAGGGACACTCAGCACAGAAGGAGCTAAGCCAAACCCAACCCAAAAGTCTGAGCTTTGTAAAAGCAAAGACAACCTTGGCTCTTCATGGCAGAAGATCTCCCTGAGTAGTTCAGGCTCACCTCGGCCTAGCAGCAGTGGCTATACAGGAAGCATTCCCACTGGACATGCAGCAGATGCGAATGATCAGAGCTGTGTCATCACTGAGGGTTACGATGACATGTCAGATGGTTTGTTTCAGTCTCCTGTTAAAAACAAGAAGCAAAACCCACAGGGTTGTAACCCTGGTTTCAGTTCCTATGCTGCTTCAGCGTCTGCAATACCTATTACTTCCTCCAAATCACAAAATGATTCAGAAGCCGGAAAAGAGACAGTGGACACTGATCTGGACTGGATGGATGATGTTGTAATGGCACAGAATCAATCAGATGTTAAAGACGCAGTACAGTCCCTGTCACAGCTGACTCTCAAGACATTGTCCAGTTCGCTTGGTGACAGTTTCGGTTCCCAGTCATCGTGGGAGAAAATCTCAGATGAGCATAACTCCCCCATGAATACAAAACCACAGCCTAGTAATCTACCAAAAGCAGGAACAATTCAAGGTCACAAGTCTCCAGATTCTGATGAGAGCTTTTTTGTCATGGAAACACTTGATCTTGAAACCGATGATTTAGCTCATGTCACATACAAAAACCACAAATCTGCTCAGGTAGTCAAAGCATCACCCAAGCCACAACCCCTGCAGAGCCGTGATGTCTACCTAGATACGAAGCTAGAAACTGATTCAGTACCTGCAAAACCTGCAACCTCCAAAGCTTCAGTGGCCCCATGCAAGCAATCACAGGCTGTCCCAAATCAGTACGAAGCCACAGAAACCTCCACAGAGAGTTCATTTGAGTTGCTGGAGGTGGAGGAGAATCAGAATGGACACCAACCAAATTCAGTGACCTCTACAGAAAACAAAAAAGTCCCTGAGATGAACCCTTTGTGTTACAGCTGCTTAAACCCCAGCAAGGTAGCTGTCCAACAGTTTTTGTTATCCCAGCAAGACTACCAAGCACTACTAGCTGGAGTTTGCCATGACTGTCTGCTGAGGAGGTTATACAGTGACAAGAGAAAATTCCAACTCAGTGAGCACCAGACTGCTTACAGTAAGTGTGTTTTAATGACATCTGAAACTTGTCTTCAGCTTCTATATATGTAGTTTTAAACACAGTAGAAGTGTGACCCTTGAGATGTTCATATAAATCTGTCACATGGAAATATTTAGTATATTTAAAACAGAAGGAAGGATTGGGAAATGTTTTTTTTAACTTAGTTAAGTCAATATTTAGCTTTTATCTAAGAGCTTCTTTTGTTCTGCAGGAGATAGTTGGAGATTTCTCTAAAGTAGCCTGTGAAACTACTGATGATTTTAGAGTCTGTGACCGTCATTGAGAATTGTGACTCACCTGAGGTCTCATTAGGGCTGGGATATACTTGCTGTTAGCGGCCCGCATATATATCATGGCTGCCATGCGTTCCTAGCGTTCGTTTGGCACTTGCGTTGACACAAGGTAACGTTGCAGTAGGTTGCAATATTGACTCGAATCCTAGTGGCACTCATGCGAACAAGAGCATGAACACAACAGTTCCAAGGTAAACACAAGAGCGAATAGTTTTGAAGACCATCTCTCGGACTTTGTCTGTAATTACCAGCATCTTTATGACTTTTTCCCATCCGTTGCACAATGATAAACACTTGTGCCTTAACTAAAAATAGTAGAACGTTGACATGCACGCTTGCATTCACAGCAAGTAAATCTCAGCCCTTAGAAGGGAAATTGTTCACAGTTCCACTTCTAGAGACCTTGTTTGTGTTGGTCTGGTCAATACATACACCACAAGACGTAAGAGGCTTCATCCGCGATGGGGCAGGGATTACTGAGGGGGATGGGTGGGTATTTATGTGCAATGAACAACTCACCAGATTTTTATACTAAACAAGAAACTTTGTACGTAGCAGGGCGGGGTTTATTGGAGTTAGCTGAAAGGATGCTAACTTTGGGGGGGCAGAAGTCCTCAGTCCTCCTTTTCTTAAGGCCCATTTATGCTCAGCGCAAAGTTTTGCCCGTAATTTAATCCATTTTCACGGAGCTTAGCTATCCGTCGTTTGATGCAGAAGACAGAGCGATACATCTGAAAATTGCAGGGGGGCAGTGCTGAGCAGAATAGCTGACATGCGACCAGAAACAAACCAGAGAAGAAGAAGAGGCTCAGGAATGATCCCTTATGTACGTAAGGGAGCATAAATAGGGACATTCACATTGACACTGCTTTAAATTAACCCTGATTTGCATCCGTTGATAGTACGGATCATTTGGAGAACTCTGAACTCACTCTGGTGCGGACCAAAGAAGAAATCTCTTGGGAAAATAATATTTAGTTTGAACACCAAAGTAAGAAACCCAAAGGCTGAATAAATTGAATGTTGCTCTATTGTTTGCTTGCAATGAACGAACTGTTTTCGGTCCTGCCCAATCAGTAAACTAGATTTTCTTCTTCATTAGTTTTAGCCAGTGATCATTTTGGGGATTATGACCCCTAGCAAGTAGTGATGTTGTTCAGACAGTTTAGTAAACTTCAGTAAAGTGCAGTGTGAAAACACACCAAACCAAATCAAGGTGGGAAATTTTGGGTAATGTCCCACCAAGTTGAACCAAAGCCAATTGACTATCCTGGTGTGAATGTACCCTTAGAGGATGAGACTGTTTGTGTTCAAATAATCATTTTCAACATGTACTGGAATGTCAGAAAATGTAACAATGCTAACAATTTCCAGTTGATTTAATCCAGTTAGATTTTCCCACTATTACTATCAGATAGTCAAAGCTTCTTTTACAAAGAAATTACTTCATGTTTGACAGAATTAATAAAACATTGCTGCATTGGTAATCACTGTCAATTGTCCTCACTAGGCGCCCTTCATTTAAAATTCTCCAAAGCCACTGGACTGTGGACAGCCAGAGAAACCTGCGTCTACATTGGAGAGTTGATGGGGTTGAAAGGCAAGCAGAGGGCAGCGATATGGGTTCAGTTTTTACACCAGGAGGAGAGATTAAGCAGGTGTGTAGCACCGTCTTTGTGCAGCCTGACAATTGACCAGCAGTCTAATTTTGTCTCTGTAATAATGTCTGTAGTTATGTGGGGAAAGATTACTTGGAACCAAGGGGAATCCAGTTTCACCTGAAAGACGTGGAAAGACAGATGACAGCCCAGTACTACGTCACCCAATTTAACAAGAGTCTCTACGATAAAGATGACATGGCTCAAATCTTCTTCATTCCCTCAGAAGCACTGCTGGTGAGGCAACGTTGGAATTTAATACAGAGGCAAAACACAAAGGACATAAAATAGCTGAAAAAAATATCATTTCATTAAGCTGGAGCAGAGATGTATATTTATATTAGTATATTCAAATGTACTTTAATAGAAGACATATATAATTTTAGAGGATGCAGTGAATAAAAAAGCCTGTAGGTGCCTTGGAAAGATTTAGTTAATATTAAAATCAAATACCTTACTATATCCTCCAGTTTGCTGTGTCACACTTATCTAGCTTTACAATGGGTTTCTTACATATAAATTTATCTACACTCATACACTGATTAACATATCTGGCAACGTGCTGTTCAGATTCTTGCCTGAGGACACAGACACACTGGGGTTCAAACAGCTGACCTTCTAGTTGAAGGAAGATCACACTATCTTCTAAACCACAATTTATTTATGGAAGTTAAATTTTCTTCACAGTAACAGAGCCAGGATTTTGTTGCCAGCAATGATAGATGATAGTTTTGTAATGTGGAGATAGAGCAATCACATCTGTATGCACAACGATGGAGGGGAAAATCCTTGTTAGACCATTGAAAATTATGGAAGAATTTAGCCCAGAGAACTGAGATCTATTTAGATTCCTTCAGCTGAGACAATATTATAATACTGAAATTAAAAAGGGGATTTCAGTGGAAGGAAATATAGTAATTACAGTTATAACTACTTCCTAATTGGGGGCAACAATAAATCAGTCTATATCAATACATAACTTTGATTAAATGATGACTGAGGCAACTCGATTGATACACATTGAAAATATTAATCTAACTTTGTTCTTTTGTGAGACCCACTCTAGAAGGAACACGTGGAATCGTTTACATTTGTTTTGTTCTTACAACTAAAATGTTGATAAAAATGCTGATTTCCAAAGATGAGGTGTGTAACAATGATTATGTTAGACTGTCCTAACTTGGTTAACTAGGTAAGGACGGGCGTATCGAAAACCTGGAGTCAATACTTCTCAATCAGCCAGTCAAAATACCAGATTCAATATTTTTTTAAATATATAAAGACTCTGCTGATAGAAACATGTCATTTCTTTTTACTTCTAAGAGTTTTAGGCAATAAAATTGCATATGAAGACACAGTGTTTTCCTTCTGTGTCACATGATTATGATGCGACACAGAAGCCTATCAGATGTCATGATGAAGCTGCTACTGTTAGTGATGATACTGTAGGTCATTGTGCATTATGTTTTATTATATTTATTACTATTACATATTATATTTTATTATTTTCTATTTAATAAATATAAATGATCTTATATTAATTTGTGGTTTAATTATTTTAAATTTACAAAAAATTTTTTTTTTTACTCATTATTATAATTTATTTATTATTGTTTTAAAAATATTTCTTTCAGGTATTTGTGTTCTTGAGTTTTATTTATATGTCATATTGCCCTTACAATACAGATATTTATGCACACTGTACAATTGTGAGTTTTCGTTAAGGGGCAAAAAGTATCGATATCTGTATTATCATCGATGAAAAGTATCATAAAATAATGGTATTATATCGACATGAAAAATGTTGGTATTGCCCATCCATTTACCTAGATTCCAAAAATATTTAGTTTAAGATTTTTAATAGGTTTACGAGAATCTAAATCATATAATGATAGAATGTGATTTCAAACATTGGATCATGATCCATTATATTGATTATCACATTGTTTTGCATTGCATCATATTGTATCATATCACATTGCATCAGATCATATTGAACCATCAAATTTTCTTTTGTATCTTATTGTAACATATTGTATTTAGCCGTATTGCATCTTATCTATCCTATGGTACGGTACGGTATCGTATTGTATGGTATCATACCATAGCACATTGCATTGTACCTTATTGTATCATACCGTATCGTACAGTTTCCCATTGTATCATCCTATTGTCGCATTACTGTATTGTACTACATCCTATTGTATCAATCAAACTCGTGATTTATGCACCTACTGCATATTAACGTTTTTTTCCAAATTGTAAATGAGCTTGAAGACGACTAATTGATACTAATTCAGTGAAATGGGACTAACTAAGATGGGAAGGAAACAAGAGATTAAACTGTTGGAGCGTAATTGACATTCCATAACTAAGATTCAACAATCTTCAATTAGCTTTAAAACATACACAGAAAAACAGCAAATGGGCCCACAACAGCAGTGTTGGAGACAGTGTAGACAAATTAATGCCAATCATTCTCACATTTTTTGGTCCTGTGGAAAACATAGACTATTCAGGAATTATGTACTTTTGATTATTGAGAACATTCATGGTTTATTCTTTTATTTTTTATACTGCATAGTTCAGTTCAGGGTCGCAGGGAAGCTGGGGCCTCTCCCAATAATAAACAGGTCAGAGGCACCTGGACAGGTCACCAGTCCATCGCAGGCCAACACAGAGAGACAAACAACCAACAAACAAACAACAGCTCATTCCTAGGGAGAATTTACAGTGACCAAGAAAACCTCACATTCATGTCTTCTCCCTAGGAGAATTTAGAGTGACCTGTCCAGGGTGTACCTGCCTCTCACCTGCTAAACGCTGGGTTAGGCTCCAGCTTCCCCACAACCCTTAATGGATGAAACAGTATAGATAATGGATGGATAAAACAGCTACTTGAAAATAGAAAACCATCATTCTTCTGCATAATAATTGTACTGTATTACAACTTGGGCATAAAATGTTTCTAAATGTGTTTCTACATGTGAGTAGATTCTGAATGGAGATGAGATTGTTGGCTGTGTAACAGTGGAGCCATACATGCTCGGAGATTTTGTCAAACTGACAAACAACGCTGGGGTGAAGGACATGAGATTCAAGGCTACTGACTATGGTCTCGCCTTTGGACACTTCACCTACCAGTTCTCTGATGGCGAGGAAGTTGTTGTAGACCTGCAGGGTAAGCTAACCGACTTGTTGTGTGAGATGCTTCTGCTATAACCTTATGATGCATTTTTACCACACAGTTAATATGGTGCTACTGTCCTATTTTCTCAGGATGGGTGACAGCCAACGGCAAAGGTCTGACCTACCTCACCGACCCACAGATTCACTCTACCAGGACCCCCAAAGGTCCCGCTAACTTTGCTGACAGGGGGCTCAGGTACTTCCTGGAAGAGCAACACGGACCAGAGTGCAATGAGATTTGCCGCCTGCTCAAACTCCGTCCATTCCCCACACGGCCATGTGTTCTTCCTTAAAAAAGTACTGTAATAATAAATGAGTGGTAATTATGGTTATTTAATTTTTTATAGTGTGCTAAAAATTTACTGGAACAATTTTATTTTTAGGAATATTGAAAATATGATTTTAGTGAGCTTGATCCACGTTTTGGCTTGAGTTTACATAATTTGGATTAAATGACAATTTACTGGTTGTTATTTAAAAAGCGTTCAAATCCAAAATAAAAATCAGTAAAGCTACCAAATCTTACAAGTAGCTTATGTTATAAATTACATATTACAGCCACTGTTGCTGTAGTTATATAACAAAAGTCTTGTCTGTATCATGCAATCAATGACTCATCACTCTGTCAATGGACTGCAGTCTAACTGGAGCCAGAGTAGAAGAATTACTTCATATGGAACAAATAGTCTGGAGTGGAAAGTTGTGCCTTTATGAAAACATTTTACCATGTGTGCTCTGTAGTTTGTAGAAAACTGGGCCCCCTATTTATAAGCTGTAAGTAACCCCCCTGGGGTGAACCATTGCACACTCCTTCCACTGTAATAATGTACACTTCAAATGTTGTATTTCTTTATGTGTGTGTGAATAAACTAAATTAAACTAGTGTTATCTTTTATATATATAAGCCAAAATAAGTTGTTACATAAATGTTCACCCCCTTTAAAGTGACTTAATTGAACAGAGGTCCATCTGCTTCAGGAATCCTCAATCCTGTTCCTGTTCGGTGTCCTGCATGTTTTAGAAGTGCTGCAGCAGGTAAACTAAAGCCTGCAGAACACTGGCCCCAGAGGACCAGGATTAAAAATCTCTGATCTAGTAGATTCCAGCAGTATCACAAAGAGTGCAGTGATGTGTGTCAAATGATTGTAGAACAGAAACACCTGTGTCTGGTTCATCGGTATTCCTGCTACAGTTGCAACATCAAGACAAAACAACAGTCCAAGCAACTCAGAGAAAATATTATTAAATGTAAGTTAGGAGATGGCTACGAAAAGATTTCCACCTCATTGGATAGAGTTCAATCACATCTTGTGGTTCAGATGAGTGAAGCTGTACATACAGCTGTTGCCCGGGTTCTTCACCTGTCAACACTGTATGGAAGAAAAAGCCGCCGTTCAAATAAAAAAAAAAGCTCATGAGAAACTCGCCTGGAATTTGGCCAAAGGTATGCGGGAGATTCCAAGGTCAGCTGGAAGAAGGTTCTTTAGTTTGATGAGACAAAAAAATCCCCTTTTTGGTCATCAGACTAGATACTATGTTTAGCAGATGCCAAACTATGAAAATCACCACAAACGCACCAGCCCTAAGCTGAGGCATGGTGGTGGCAGCATCATGCTCTGGGGATGTTTCTCAGCAGCTAGCCCTGAAAGACTTGTCAAGGTAGAGGGGAACATGAATGCAGTAAAATAGTGCCAAATCCTGGAGGATAAACTGACTTAGTCTGGTAGACAACTACCACTTGGGATAAGATTTATCTTCCAGCAAGACAACGACTCCAAGCATGCAGCAAAATCTGCACAGAGATGGTTTCAAGTTAAAGTAAATGTTCCGGATTAGCTAAGTAAAAGCCCAGATCTCAATCCAAATGAGAAATTGTGGCTGGATTTGAAGTGAGCTGTTGACGCCTGATCCCCAAGCAAGCCAACAGAGCGTGAGCTGTTTTGCAAGGAAGGATGGAGAAAAATGGCGGCATCCAGATGTGCTAGTGAGACATATCCACACACACTCTGCCAAAGCTGGATCTTCATGCTGACCTAAACGGGGTGAATATACGGGGTGTTATAATTACTTGAAAGTATTTTGTGAAAAATTTGAAAGAAGTTTTAATTGTTGGTTTTTTTTTTCTGGCCAAAGCAGCCAAATTATATTGACTATGATTTCATTTATTAAAGAAACAAAAGAGTGACACATTTAACAGGGGTGAATACTTTTTTTATAGCGTTTTACTTTTAATTTTACAATTACATTATTTAAAAAAAAAAAAAACTTTACACACATATACTACATTTTCCAGTGTTGCATTGTACAATGAACATATGTAAGCACAATTAAACAAGAATAATAAATTAGTCCTGCCATGGTCAGTGTCTTATTTTCAGTAAATAATGCTCAGAGCTCTAAGGTTGGAGAAGCATGAAGAGCTGAGCCACACTGCATCTACCTCAGTGTGCTATTTTGTTATATGTAACAAGGGTGTACAGTAAATGAATGGTTTGTAGCAACATGGGTCTTTAACAGAACAAAGCATTTTATTCTAGTAGCCATTACATTGCACTATTTATCTTTAACAGCTTAAGATCATTTAACCCTTTCTATGATCTCTTTATCACAAACATTTGTTCCTATAACAAAATCATTAATCATGAATAGTCACTCATGTTAAAAGGATCACTAACATGTGAAGCTGACCTGAATTTATAAATTCATGCAGCTCATATGGATGTAGGAAAGAAATAATTTTGTGAGGTGATCAGATAAAGCGATGCAGCGAGAGCATGTGTTTTCCATCCAGGTGAGCGAGTCAGATGACTGCAGTCACGCGCTTCTGGTGTCGTATGACCACGAGCATAAAAGCCACCGCTGGCTTTTAACCTGAATCCAGATCTGGTTTAAGAGCCTCCCTCCTTTGTGAACAAGCAACATTCCTCACCCCTAACCCACTGCACAGTCATCACAGTCCATCCACTGAGTAAACAGCCCTGTGTTGACTACATCTGGACAGGAAAACGGAGCATTTTTTTAAGTTTGTGCTCAATAAAACAACCTCTATCTTTTCTCTGAGATAAAAGGTTTTGAATTTAGTTAAGATATAAAACTCTGGTTCCAAAAGCAGCTTGAAAAACATTAAAGTTCTGATGCAAATGCTGCAGGAGTGGCAGCTTTTATGGTGCGTTGTTATCAGTCTGATAAGAGAAGTTTTATTTATCAGACATGAACTTCCTGAAGCTGCAGCAGTTGAAACTAAAATCCGGAAGTAGCTCCTGGAGCTCGAGTGTCAAGGTTTAAAAGGAAGTGAGTCTCAGACCGGAGCTCAGCTTGCAGCTGCCTCTGAACGAGAGCAAGGAATCTTCAAAAAAATGAGACAGCTTGTGGTGTTGGTATGTTTGCTGGCAGGTTGCCTGGCAGAGAAACCTCACCCGGCAGAAAAACCTCACCCGTGTGGTATGTACAACTTGGGAAAATACCTGATTTGTTTTCAGTGTTGTTGTGGTTCCAGAGATGAATTTCTCATATATTTTTCATTCCATTTATGCTTTGTTTTCCTGTGCTGACCTAAACTTGTTGTTGGACTTATCTGAAATGATGTTTGGGAAATAACTGGGTTTTCTGATCCACACAGCAAGTCCTCCACTTCTCTCTGGAGCCTTGACTGTGGTGAGTGTTTGTTTTGTGTACAAAGTCAGTCAGATCTTAACTAAAAGGTAAAGATTTAAACATACTCATGTTGTGATTCTCCAGGCTACACAGAGTGAAAAGCTGTGGACTTACACTCGGTACCTTTATGATGCAATGGGACAGCGAGTACGGCTCTTTGAGATGGGGACGTATGAGAATAAGTCCTTCACCTTCGACGTGCTGCTGCTCTTCAGAGAGGTGACCAAAGCAACGACAGGAATATCTCAGTTGTTTATTCCACAGTGTTTAACTAGTTGATCTGAGGAGAAACGTTCAGATTCCACATCATAAAATAACATTTTTCTGCAGGTGTAAAGTTAGTTTTTAATATTTAACAACATAACATCACTGTACTTATCAGCAAGAATAGGTCAATATAAAGAGGCAATAATCTAAGGCAAAAGTGTATAAAAGTAACGGATTAAATGGAACAATAGTAAATAATTTACCTATGGCTGAGGCATACAGAATGAGAGAAACGGTCTGCATTAATCTTTCTTGGTTTGACCAGAATACAAGTAAAAGTACTTGTAAATGCACAAGTTCGGATACTTCTGAGTAATAGATCATGTTTAATGACAAAAGTTTAAAGAGTGACATGAGTTTTAATCTGGATGTGAAGCTGTATTATTCAACCCTTTCATGCATAGTGTCCACTACAGTTGACACCTGTTTTCTAGTATATGTATGAGTTTCTAGTATATTAATAAGGGTGGTGGTCTATTTGTAAATTGGTCACCTAATTGGACATAAGTGAGCCATTCAAACACTCCCAACCAATAAATAGATAATTTAGCACATATATATATAATTATCAAATTTACTGCTATATTTTTTATAAAATATTTATATTATATAAAATGATATTTTAAATTATCTCTATGGTATCTCTATAGGCACTGTTAGTTTTTGTTTGTTTGTTTGTTTTTTTGTTTTGTTTGTTTTTTGTTTTTGTTTTGTTTTTTTTAAGAAATTATGCATAAAAGGGCTAAGTCTAAAAAATAACAATTATGAAATAAATTTTTTTTTCCCCCACAACTTGTCCATCAGGGTGCCATGTATGAGATTTCTTATCATAACCACACATGCAAGAAGATGCCTCTGAAAGCAGACTTCCAGCCTCTGGCCATTCCGAAGGATGCAAACCTGCTGGGTCAGGCTGTTCTGGGCAGCTCGTCTGCACCTGGAGCAGGACTCCTGGTCAACACCTGGATGGGAGATCTGCCAGACAAATCAGGTGAGAGAGCACCTTAATGTTTACAGCTGTCTTGGTTGTTCATTACTTCCCTCTTTAAGAGCAAATTTTCTTTCTCTTGTCTCTCCAGGAAAGTACATAAGCACAGTCACTGAATTTGGATGCATTCCTGTCAGCACAAGCTATCAAACTAAGGAATTGGGATGGGTGGTAATAAGGTTAGTGTCAGCATCAAAGCAACTAATACAACTATTTGAAGCCAAATTACTCCATAGTCACTTATTTTTTATTCCTCAGTTACTTCAACAACGTGATTGGGCTTGAAGACCCTGCTCTGCTCAACCCTCCAGACTTCTGTGCAGATGCAGAGACAAAGAGCGGAGAAGAGCCAAAAGACTTCCACAGCCTGTTTCTTTAAAAGAACTAAAGATCATTTCCAAGTTTCTCAAAATCTGTTTTATCAATCACTTCACCATATCGATCATTTCAATTAGATTTTTAAAATCAGCATCTCTTAGATTTTTTTTTTACATTTTTTTACATTTCATATTGAAAAAACTTGATGATTTCATCCTTTTTCTCATGAAAGCACAATAAAAGAATTTGTTCAAATCCAAATGTTTAAAGTTCGTTTCCATATATGGTCACAACTGCAATGACAGTACCCTTCACTGCATCCTCTGACTTTCTGATTATGTAATAGATATAGGTATAGCTTATATAGACATCAGAGATGTTCACCTCATTTTTTGCAGGTCCAATTCAAGTCTCAAGTCTTTGATGTTTAGTTGTAATGAGTGATCTGCCGTCTGGTCTGCTTTGAACCCAGCATTTATAACATCCAAGGGATCTAAAATCTGTACTCACCCTTTATCCACCAGCATTTATTAACAGCTCCAATCTACTGACAAAAGCTCTGCCCCTCTCCTCTGGAGGATTTCTTTGTTTTACTGAATTCGGAAAACCTGCAGATGAATGTGAAAATTTATTCAGATTAGTAAATATGTTTAACATAATGTAACCCAAAATCCATCTGGACCCACAGAGAAATTTTACTAACACTAAATACTAATACTGCAGTTCATAGCATTTTCTCCTGAACAACCACAGCTGAAAAAAGTGCTGCACACAAGTAAAATGAATAGAAATAGAAATAAAAACATGACATATAAGAACAGCTAAACTCAACACAATAAAAACCAATCAAAACAAATGACAAATAAAATCCAATAAAAACACAACCTCACAAACAGAAACACAAAAACGTTTTAATGTTGTTTTACGTTCAACTCCCCCCTCTGATTATAACCCCCACATCTGTAGATTGTGTGTTGCTTTCTAAATGATTTGTGCTGTTTGAAAGTGAAGCAGGTCAATGAATTTTAATGTTTTTAATTTAAGAATTTGTGTGATCTCTGTAACCGGAATGATGAATGGGTCTTTTCTGCAGTATGGAGAGTGATTGTATTGTACATTTGTAAGTATTGCCCCAAACCTCTGCAAAGTAATGTAAACTTTTTAAACATTTTTAAACTTTACATGTCATTCATATAAACAGTTTTGGACCTAATACTGACCCCTGGGGGATGCCAGAAGCAACGTCCAAGCACTACAATGAATATTCCCACAACTTCAAAAATTGTACTGTTAGCTTCATGTTACAGTGACTAACCTCTCATCTGTGTTTTAAGGTGGGTTTGGTGATCCAGCACACTGGATTGTATACCACAGATGTTCTAGTTTGCTGCTCTTATACTCGTCCCTTATTTTCCCTGATTATATATCCCAAATATTTCCAGAGATTGAAGTAATTTATAAAGAAGAGTTATTTCCGTTTTCTAGTAATTACCAGTTTCTTTTAGTTTTTTGTTTGTTTGTTTGTTTTATCTTTTCTGGTAAGACAACTTTATCTGCAGAATGCTCTGGGTTTAGTGAACTGGATGGTTTCCTAAGGGCGAACTAAAACCAAAAATTACTAACTGAGAGGCCAAATGCGCACTAACATCAAACACATGGTAAGTCTGCAGGACAGTGGGCCTTGAGGACCAGAGTTGGGGTCCCTGCAATAAAACATATCAATTGTAGATATATAACCTATAATTATATTGTCTATAATTTCCCTTTACTGCTTAAAAAGTGTTGGTTTTTTTCCATTTCATTTGAAAAATTAATTTAGGAGCTGTTTTGTGGATTTTTGCACTGGTTTATATTTTCTTTGTTGCACAAAGTCGATGCGGCGGCATAGTAAGGAAACTGCCCCCGGCTGCAACAGCGTAGCATAGAACATCTAATGGACTCACTGCACATTGGGACTTTTGGTGGCTCTTTTCTAAGAAGGGTTTAACCTAACGTTGTCTGTCAGGAAACCACCTGATTCTCCTAAATTAAAGCAATCTGTAAGCTTTCTTCCAGGTACAAGATTATTCATAAGTAGTACACGCAACCCAACAAAAGAAAAGCCAAAGAAAACCCCTAAATCACTGAGAATAAACATTTTAGAATTCCTGAAGGTGCTCCTGATGATTGTCTGCTGTGTTGTCTAACAAGGTTTCTCTACAGGTGTAGCAGCTGGTTGTCTGGTTTTTCTGTTTGGTTTTGATTGTATAGTTATTGCTGTTGTTGTTATTATTTCTTTGTTTTTCTTTATTTCCTCTTTACTTCTTTTCACTCACTCTTTTCCCTTGATCAGGTCCAGCACTGATAGTATGTAATTCAGCAGCAAACAAATGAAATAATTAGTTTGTTTGTCACCACACAGCTGCCAGAGCATCTTTCTGCTTTCCATGATGCTCGGCAGGAAAAGGGTAATAAATAAAAAAATAAAGTTTATTTTAAAATAACTCATCCACATGTGTATTGAACCCTCTTTCCAATTAATTTGCCACTTTGAGACAGTAATGTGACTAAATGGTGACCAAGCAACCACACCAAAGTTGTAAAAAACCATGCATGACGTACATAAGTTATATCCCCAAATCTTGAAATCAGCCCAATTTTACACAGAATATCCCCCAGTTCAGTCCCCGGGACACACCACCTTCACACCCTTACAAAGAGTCTCTTTGTTACTTGTACTGGATGTAAACTGGAAAGCTTGCTGATTCGTATTTAAGGACGGGGTCTTTCAGATCGTTGCCACTGCTTCAGAGGATCGTCAGCATGAAAGCTCTTGTCCTGCTTGTCTGTTTGTCAGTGAGCTGCTTTGCTCAAAGACCACAGCCATGCTGTGAGTACAGATCTGTGGGACATTTCTCACATCAGGAATGTAGAATGATTAAGTAACCATCAGATGTCTGTAGTATAAGATTAAAAATCCTGTTTTTATTATGTTGCAGCATCCCCACAGATGATGTCTGGAGGTCTTTCTGTGGTAAGTCTAAATCTCTTCCTGATTTAAACATTCAACATGTCTCCGTTCACCACCAGTTAACCAGTGGATTTCTGGGTATTTGACCAGTGTGGAGCAGTAATTTTCATTAAAATACTTTTTCTCCATCTTGAAGTCCACCCAAAACGAAAAGCTGCTGGTCTTTGCCAAGTACAGTTATGACGCCATTGGAAAACGCATCCGCATCAAAGAGTTGGGAACTTATCACAATGACACTTTCCATCTTGACGTGCTCCTGCTTTACAGACAGGTAATTACATAGCAATGATATCCCAGCATGTACAACCATGAGATCATGTTTACAACAACGTTCTGGTCTCCAGGGTGTCATGTACAAGATAAACGAAAGGAGCCGTACATGCCTCAAGAAGCGTCTGACTGAAGATTTCCACCCACTGGCCATCCCACAGGACGCTGCCCTGATAAGTCAGGCCGTGCTGGGCAGCTCCTCTGTTCCTGGGGAGGGAGTCACGGTCAACATGTGGACCGGGGAGCTGCAGATGAAGAAGGGGACAGGTACAGTAAGAGGAAATAAATCATGTGTTTAAAGTGGTGACAGTGGCGTGACTTTGCCTGCGTTTGCATTTCATGTTTGTCTGGTTGTGCTGCCTCGGTTACCTTGTGATCTGCTTCTGCTTTTGCAGCAAAGTATCTGAGCACTGTCACAGAGTTTGGATGCGTTCCTGTCAGCACTCTGTTCAGCACGGACAGAAAAGGATGGGTGGTGGCCAGGTTAGTGCAGATGATCCCAATCTGGTATTGTGCATGCTGACTTATTGACTCAGTGCAGTGGTCCTCAAACTGATCCTGAACACAAAGAAAAGCCTGTTGATTACTTTAGAAATAAACGACTCACCTGTCGTATACAGAAGTTTTTTAGCTAAAGGAGCATCCGTCTCATCGAAAGCTCAACTCACCTGAAGCAGTTTGCAGTTTCTAGATGCATCACACTGTAGCAGAGGGATTGATTCCTTCTGCAACTGATATGGTTTAACTATTGTTAACGAAGTAGCAGCCAGGAAACTAAAGACTATTTCATCGCACATTTCTTCACATGTTTCTTTGTAAGCATCGAGGTGCGTGTGGTGGGATCAGGGCGGCTTGACATTGATGTCGATGTGGGAACCACTGACTTAATGCACATTTGAATGAAATGACAACACAATGAAAGTCATCGATTAAACCTTTTTGACCCATTAAATTAATATAGATTTTTATACAGTTTACCATTTACAGAAACTTAAAACAAAAAAGTTTTACATGCTGATTATTAAAGTCTTACATCTTGACTAATTTGAGTTTTGTGATCAGTAAATGCTACTCTAATATATTTTTTACTTACTGTTTGTTTTATTATATTATATTAGCAATAAAAGATTATATTATATTATATTATATTATATTATATTATATTATATTATATTATATTATATTATATTATATTATGTATCTTCTAACTCTTAGCTTTGAAGTAAAATTTAAAAGTTATTATTTTTAATTTATTTGTGCATTCTCCCATTAGTTGTATGTTAGACTGTGCCAACACCCCTTTATTAATTCTCATTTTTATTTCACTTAATTTTCTATATGTTTTTCTTCTCTTTTTTTCACTTTATTGTTATGTTTTGTGAGCGTGTTTGTTCTTCTGTGAAAGTTTCAAAATGAATACAATTTTTTTTTAATTCTGCCACAATACGATTTCAGCTTGATTCAGACCAGCGATCGATATGAGACGATATCACGTGTTGATTTAACACGATCACTTCCACTCTGATCACATCACCAAAATAACAAAATCTTATTTTCTTCCTGAGTTTAATCAGACATTTAAATAAAAAACAATCTGATCTTTCAACAAAAATAAACTGAACTGCATTTTGATTGTTGAGCTCAGGATATAATGTAAACCTTTTTTGTATTTAGAGTCTCAAATCAAATATTTTAGAAGTTAGAATAACCAAGATAGTACAGTCTGTTACTGTACAGTCACAGTTACTCACCTTTTTATTGGATATCAGCATTTTCCTCATCAGATTAAAATGGGAAATTGTGGTTAAAACAAAAAGAAAGTGCAAACAATTTCATATTTTCTTTCATAAATGACTATCCATGTTTATTGATATTTTCCTACTTGGATCAGTGCTCATTGAATTAACGTAGTGATAAGCTCCTGTTCTTTACAAAGTGGAGCCGGATGCTGTTTATAAAAACCTTCAACAACCATCTCCTAAACATCTCTGAAGCTCAGTGGCTATGCTAATGAATTATCTGTGTTTTTTTAGCTTCTTTAACAACATCATCGGACTGGCAGATCCTCAAGATCTCACCCCGCCGGCATTCTGTAAGAATTCCCAGCTGGAGGAAGAGGAGGGGGAGCATCTAATGAGCTTCCTCAGCTTGTTTTAAAACACAAGGCTGTTTCCAGAAATGTGGTTTGATGTGATGATTACAGCTGTAGCGCTAGATCATGTTTTTTACTGACAATTTTTGAAGCTGTTTGTGGATCAAATTTCTGTGTTGAGTCTGTTGTGGATGGATTTTCTATATAAACCATGATTTGGTGCATTTACACTGATTATTAATAAATATTTAGCGCAAAACAAGAATTTGTTTTTGTTACACATTTTTATAAAAAACACAAATTCAAAGAAATGGATGTTGAGAAGATGAAGTTTATCGTGTTTTTTTTATATATTTATAAAGCCTAAATACAGCAGGTCACACCTGCTTTGGGCTTTTGTAATAACACACAGCTGTTCCCAAGAAGGAAATGGGCAGAAAAGCCTCGTACCCTCATCCAACCCTGAGTCAGAATGGGTGGCTTGGATGGATGGATGGATGGATGGATGGATGGATGGATGGTCTGTACCTTTTTGTGGGAACCCATATCTCTGAGGGTCTTTCATCATCAGCCTTATTTGTATGTGTTTGGTATACCTTCAGATGTAGCACTTGCAATTTTATTCTACAATAAAGATTTATCCTTTTCTTAGTTCAGTATCCAAAAGGGACATTTTAAACTGTCTCCACAACTTCATTTAAAAAAATTAAGTATGGATGCTCTGTAAAATAGAATTAAAAACAGAACACAATGTTTGCAAATCTGTCAAACCTAAATCTCATGATGGCGCCTTCACAGTGGATGCCCTTCAACCTTGTCCCAAGCACACAGAGATTCTCCCTAATTCTCTTGGGGGGGGGAGTATATAATATCATCTGAAATTGTTCCATAATTTCTGTCCTCAGAACTGCCTTAATTCTTCACAGTTTAGGTCTTGAAAACATTCCTCGAAAACTGGATGCAGGATGTGGTTCAGCATTGTCTTGCTGGAATCTTCAAGGCCTTCCCTGAAAGAGACGTTGTCTGGATGGGAGCAGATATTCCATGTGGTCCAAAGATCACAAGCATCTAGCAATGAACCTTTAGCCTTTAGCCTTGTCCCATTTCTACAGAGATTCGTACCGATTACTGAATCTGTTGATCATTTGAACTGTATGGTGGAATCTTAGAAATGTTTGCAGTGTTAAAAAGAACATTTTTTTCTGAAATTATTCTACAATTCTAGTTTGTCTGAAGTTGGTGAGCCTCCGTCTATCTTTCCATCTGAGAGACTCTGCCTCACTGAAATGCTCCTTTTATACCCAGTCATGTTACTGACCTTCTGCCAGTTAACCTGATTAGTTGTCAAATCATCCCCCTGGTGTTTCTGATTTGCACCAGTTACTTTTCCACCCTTTTGTTGCTCCTGTTTCCAGACGTGTTGCTGCCATCAGATTCACTATCAGCTCATCTTTTCTATTAATAGTAAAATGTCTAAGTTTCAATATCTGATATGTTGTTTATCTTCTATTGGGAATAAAAAAAAAATATTTCATGAGATTTAAAAATCATTACATTCTGTTTTTACTTACATTTTACATGGCCTCCTAACTGTTTTTGGAACTGAGGTTGTACACGGACTGTTAATGATGCAGGAAGTGAACATTATCTGGAAATCAGACGCTCGGGTTGAAGGATGAGGTATCTCTGATTATGTCTAAAACATTATAAGGTTAACTATATCCATTTATGTAAAGATCATCTCCTCTATATTAAAAATGAGACAACGGGGACTCGTGTACTTATCAGACCAGATTTAAACACTAAATATCTCCCAGCTGAGTCACCAGGACCTGCAACGTCATTATAAATAGTCTCTGTGATAAATATACACAGTCAGGGTTGGTGTAGGCTCTGCTGACGAATCAAAGAAAACCCGGCAGTGGCTGCAGACCAGGAATGTCACCAGTTTGTTATAAGGAAGTGAGCTCGCAGATCATTGCCACTGCTGCAGAGGAAACTGTTTTGACAACATGAGAGCGCTGGTTCTGCTGGTGTGTTTGTCAGTGTGCTGCCTGGCTCAAAGACCACAGCCGTGCGGTAAGTACAGATGTTACACACGTTTATATGGAGGAATCTCAGCAGTGAGGATACTGACTTCTGCTCATTTTGACAGCATCTCCACCACTGCTGACTGGAAGCCTTTCTGTGGTAAGTCTTCTCTCTTTTGTTCAACATCAAAATAAATATGGAGCAAAAACTATCATTGTTTATAAAAAAAAAAAAAAAAAACTTCTTCCAATTCAAAGATGACCCAAAGTGAGAAGCTGTCTGCCTTCGCTAAGTTCAGTTATGATGCACTGAGAAAGATCATCCACTTCAGAGAGTTTGGATCTTACGACAACAAGACTTTTCACACTGATGCCCTTCTACTCTTCAGACAGGTAATCATAACAAAAACAGTTAAATTTAAAGAGTCAACTAAAGCATAAATCACTGTAATGATATCTGTTCTCTAGGGAGTGTTGTACAAGATAAACTACAGGAACCACACATGTTGCAAGAAGCGGCTGAATACAAAGTTCCACCCAATTGCAGTCCCAAGGAATGCTTCCCTGCTGGGGCAGGCCGTGCTGGGCAGCTCCTCTGGTCCTGGGCAGGGACTTCTGGTCAACTCATGGACCGGGGAGCTGCAGATGAAGAAGGGGGGAACAGGTACAATGAGAGGAAGTGAAACAACAAAATAAAAAATCTCCACAGTCATGTGGTCTAAGGTGGCGCATGACTTTCCTCTCTTCCTGCTTGTACTTCTTGTTTGACCAGTTATTCCGCCTCAGCTCTCTTTTTGTGATCCACTTCTGTTTCCACAGCAAAGTACTTGAGCACCACCACTGAGTTTGGATGCATCCCTGTCAGCACTCTGTTTCACACCGATAGAAGTGGATGGGTGGTGACCAGGTCAGTTCACGAAGGATGTTTCTGTCAGTCATGTTCATACCAGAGTGCTCGCTCACGTCTAGTTAATCTGTCTGTTGAAAACACATCTCTGCATTCCAACCACATGCAAACCATTAACACATGATTTACACTCACCAGTTACTTGAATAGCTCCACCTTTTAAGTCCTAGGTTTGACCAGTTATCCTTCAGCACTGTCTTAATTCCTGGTGTCATAGATTCAACAAGGTGTTGGAAACATTCTCAGAGGTTTTGCTCCATATTGACATGATAGCATCACACAGTTGCTGCATCCTACCTACACCCAGTGCTGATTTAACTTCCTGTTGCCTTTTTATCATCTCCAACCAGTCTGCCCATTCAGTCTGACATGACATTCTGGTCCAGACAGCTTCTGCTCACTGGATATTTTCTCTTCTTCAGACCATTCTCTGTAAACCCAGGAGATGGTTGTGTGTGACAATATCAGTAAATACTCAAACCAACAACCATGCTACGTTCAAAGTGACTTAAATCCCTGTTCTTCCTCATTCTGATGCTCAGTTTGAGCTTTAGCAAGTCGTCTTCATCATGTGTACAAAGCTAAATGCTGCCATGGGATTGGTGGACTAGATATTTGTTTTAACACCTAATTAAACAGGTGGACCTGATAAAGTGGACTGTGTGTGCATATCGATGTTATGTTGCATTTTCTTCGCATAGCGAACAACAATCTGACTGCACATTATCCATTTCTTTACCCTCAAAGGGTTTTTACTGAAGCAGATAGAAATGGTTAATCAGTCCTTTACATTGTAAAATCTCTCGGTTCCAACATGCATATTTTTGTGTCTTTCACATGTAATGTTGATGTATTCATCAATCTGTTTTGCAGCTTTTTCAACAACGTCCTCGGAATACCAAATCCTCAAGAACTGATCCCACCATCTTTTTGTGTGGATGCCCAGCTTGAGGAAGAGGACGGAGAGGATCCAGTAACCTTTTTCAGCTTGTTTTAAATGGCGACAGAAATGCAGCGGTGTACGTCTTTTTGCACTAAATCTTCACTCTTCACCTGAACTAATTGAAAAGTTGATCAAGTTTGTAAGTCAGGGAGAAAATAATCACACATCTGGTGGAAGGTTAATATTCTTTATAAGCCATAAATCTTTGTATTTACTTTCATTAAAATAAACAAAGTGAAACAGATATGCGTAGTCTAATTTCTCTTGCACAAGTTTTGACATGAATGAAACATTATACAGAACCCACATTAATCATTATTATTAATTATTACAAAATTTCATTTAATTTTATTAAAGAATTTACTTAAACTGAATTGATTTAACTGTATTAGTGAAATTTATTCAACTGTATAATACCGAGGAATTCGTTCACGCTGCCTTCCTCTGGTGGCCACTAGATGGCAGCAGACAGCAAGAAATGATGAACTTTATACATTCATAGACAGTATTTGGTTTGGTGGATATTTTCTTTGGTGTAACAAAGCTTCTTGGCAATAAATTGAAAGTTCCCTTTTAAACGGAGCTACATTAGTAATAAAAATGCACTTGTGGAATGAGCAGCAGAGTTGAGTTTGTGGGTTTCTCTGCCAAACAGCTGATTCTGCTGTTGACTCTTGTTTGGTGATGTTTACTGGATTGTCTGAAGTCTGAAGAAACATGACATATTAGCAGCTTAACACTTCGTTCATTAAACAGGGGCTTTGATAGTATGAAGACCCCTGCACAGGCCACAATGGCGCCAGGCTGTGGAGATATGGGATCAGCACTGGGTTGCAGAATCTCATCTCCATATCTCTCTGCATCGAGATTCCCTCCACGGATGACAAGCCTTGTTTTTCCAGTGAGGAAGATCCCGCCCGACTCCACCACTGCCTCCACCAAAAGCTGTTACCGTACTGGTACAGCCATCAGCACAGTGCTTTCTGTCTTCATCACCCTATGATGCTGTAGACAGAATCTGGACTCATTGCTGAACATAACCTTCCTCCACATGTCCAGTTCCAGTGCGCACGTTGCCAACGCCAGTGCAAATAAGCCTGAAGGTGAAGAGCAATTATGGCAGATTCATGGAAGCTTCATGCAGCCTTTCATGTGGAGATGGTACCAGGCCTCACTCCAAGTAATGCTACAACTTGGTTTGCAGAAGACCAGGCTGAGGTTGCCCTATCCCATAAGGTCCTATCCAGATCAGTCCAACACGGCATGCTTGACACCAACTGACCGCTGTGGCAGGGTCACTGCTCACTGTCTGTCAGAAGCTCAAAACTAGTGATGTGTTGCTTACAAACGAGCCAGTTCTTTCTGGTCAACAAGAAGAGCTGAGTCCCAAGAGGTAGAGCCAGATCTTTAGAAGGGGCAAGACTTTATTTTGATGAGCTGGCAATCATATCACATGCAGGACAGACTAGGATCACACCTTTATGTGACTGAAGGAAGGGGGGCAGACTCTCAAGAGACAGGAGGTGTAGGGGTGCAGGCCAGATAGAGAGAGAGTAGTAACCTTTATTTATAACCAGGTGAGTCAAAAAGAACTTGTTCTCATTTACAATGACAACCTGAAGAGAGAGAAAGATGAAGAGAGGGATTCAAATACAAGAGCGTCAGAAAAAAGTGGAGATATCGACTCCAAATGTCATAATGTTCATTTAAAGGTTTGATTATACTTTTAAATAGTAATTGTTTTGTCATTAGGTAAGGCATATAAATAAGACTTTAATGAAAACCATTTTAAAAAATCTTTTCCAGCTCCCTAATCAACACTGCTGCTCATCCTACTAATGCGTTTTTCTTATAACTGTGGCTCGAGCAGCAGAAAATGGATGGATGGATGTGGCCCCATTTTAAAAAAATAACTGAATTTCCATCTGTTTAGATCTACTGTCAAGAAGCATCATTACAAATAATCCACCAACCACTAACATCTTTACTTTCTGTGCAAAATTAATTTATTTCAATGCACTTTTTATTTCGTTGATAGCATACTCTGTAAATAAATATACTCAGAAAATAAGTCTCATGAAACAAATACCACTTATTAAATAAAATCCCCTGAAATAAATAAGCTCATTGTAAAATGTACATTTTATTTATGTTATTAATGAATCAAACAGCTCTGTAGATTTACAGTTAGCATGTAAATGTGATAGTAATGTTCTGGGTAAATCTGGGTAACAGCTTTGTTTGTTACAGGTAATGTGTACAGCTATCTGTTGTCTTGAAGTCGTACACAGTTCATTTACTCATCAGATACGAGGACCGTCCAGCAGGAAATTACTGCTTTTCAACAGGATGAGGAGTCACTTGGTAGCAGTAGTACCACACTCCTCTTAGCTCCCCAACCTCCTGCACTCCAACACCTGCTGCTACCCCCTGATGCTGTGCAGCTGTCTCCAGCCACAAAAGCCTGGCATCAGGATCCTCGTCTGAGAACTGGAGAAGAGATCCTGAACTCCTCAACGCCTGTAAACACTGCTTCAGCACCAAGGCGGCCTTACCCTTCCCCTCCTTGGACCTCAACAAGGCATCAGTGGTACCTTTGTCAATAATGAGGTCCAGACTGTTAGAACCGTAGTGCTTGTCCAGCTGTGTGCAGTCAAGCTCTACAAAATCAAGCTGCGAGGACAGATTGTGAGGCTGAATGGCCTTCGATCCAACCTGTTGCTGCATTAGTCGCACAGCTACAGGGGAAATGTCAGCACAAGTGACCCGTACTGGGAAGACAGAGTCTCTGTAAATAGAGGGGCCCAATGCAGATGTACCGCAGCCCATATCTAAGATTTGGAGTGCTGTGTCTGGGTGGGACGTGGTCTGCAATAGGGGCATGATAAAGTCTCGGACAGAATCAAAACCAAAGAACCACTCAAAGTTTCTGAAGGTGGCGGTTCTGCTGCTGCTCTCGGTGTAGAAGCGATCCCAGGTCGATTTCTTATCCATGTTTTCAATCAGCTCAGCTGTGCAGAAAAACAGGTAGATGAATTATAAAGATTAGCAGTAGAAAAGGAGCATGTGCTTCTCTTATACAGCCAACTGAAAGCTACACCAAAACCATAAGAACCAAAACTGAAAAGCATGAAGAAAATCCATTCACTTAAAAGATATTTTCAAGTCACAACGTTTGTCAGTTCATTAGATGCATCCTGCCAAAAGAAAAAGCAGGTTTACAGCAATCATGGACTAAATACTTGACCTTTAAGAACAAGCAAAGTAGATGCATTGTGGTCCTGTGTATGCATATATGTACGTTATTTATTCCTGCTGGGGCCTCT
The DNA here is from genome assembly GCF_017639745.1 of Melanotaenia boesemani. Classification (NCBI taxonomy): domain Eukaryota; kingdom Metazoa; phylum Chordata; class Actinopteri; order Atheriniformes; family Melanotaeniidae; genus Melanotaenia; species Melanotaenia boesemani. Next base: position 32,545,723 of record NC_055686.1, on the reverse strand, counting down.
TGACCAGGTCATGTTTGCAAATGAGAACTGGTTCTCAAACATTTTTTTTTTACCTGGTTAAATAAAGGTTAAATAAAAAAATAAAAATGCATACCTGGTCAATGGAAATATATTAACAACTGCATGAGTTGCAGTTAAGTGTAACGTCTCTGCTAAATGGTACTTTTCTATGATAGTCAAGTTTTCGGTGTCAGCTGGTAGCATTTTGCTCAACTTTAAGCTAGCCCACCGTTGCTAACTTAGCCGCTAGCCGCCTGTAGCAACACTCGCGTGCATCACTGCAACGTTAACATTCAAAAAAACAAACTCGCATTTTTAAGAGGTTTGGACGTACTTGTCAGAGACGAGTGGTGCCGTACACACGCAGATAATATTCTCCTTGACAGAGTCAACGACTTTGCAAACGGAGACATGTTGGAAGGTTGTCTCCAAAGCTCAAATGAGAAGTCTCACTCTGAGCGGTTTTGAAGGTATTAAGGGGTTGGCTAAAGGCAAACGAAGCATTATCAAGAACGAATCTTCGCTTATATAGACGATCTTTGTACGTCATAACTGCATAAATTTTTGCAATGTCAACAAAGTCCTCGTGTACGCAAAGCAAGCAAAAGAAAAACACACTAACCAAACCTAGCGATGTTTTTAGTGGAATCATTTTCAAGCATAAAGTGCACAAAACATGCAGGAATTTTGTTTACACTTATTATAAATCAGTCTGCTGATTTCAAGTTCTCTTTCTTTTGCATTAGTGCATTTGAAAATGTATATGTCGAACCAGAAAAAATAATTTGTTTTCAGAGAAAGCAGGGTATAATTTCAGAGGGCAACTTCATGTAAAACGCAGGGTGTCAAGAGCAAATATTTACAAAGGATGTGTTTCAATATCAGGTAAAAATTTGGAAGTTTAACAGAAAAAGCAAAGTAAAAACATTTACCATCTTTTGTCCCAAAAAAGGTATCAATTTGAATTAGAAATAAAGCTTGAAGAGTAGTTTAATCAAGGATTGCAGTGACAGTGTTTAAAGCCAGAAATATTGGAATGTTCTCGTTTTTGTTCTTTTATTGTATAAATGAGTTACTTTAAGTCGGTTATTGTGATGCAGGAGGAGAACGGGGAATTAAACTGTTAAAGTGAGTGGTGTGTTTACAGTAATGGGATGGGGACATAGAAGTTTATACTCCTAACCTACTACTTTCCATAAACAAGGTGAGGGAAATAGATGTAAATATTGTAAAGTGTTTGAAATAATCTAGACACACACATATACATGTACAGACAAACCTCCATCTATGTATCTTGGGGGTAAAAAACATGACAACCCATAAGATGTAAATCGCTTTAATAAAACTCAATGAAACGCAGTGTAACAAAGGAAAAGAATCAAACAAAGCAAGTAGATAACATTTACAACCACAAAAGAAAAAAAAAAAAACCTGTACAACTCTAAATGACTGGAGTCACTTCTATTTTTCCAAACTTTTTTTTTAGTTAATTTTATTTTTTTTAAGTTAACCATTTTGTGACAACTGAGGATAACTTTGGGGGTTTGGGAGCAAGTGGGGTAAGGGAGGCATGTCATGTGATTTTTTAAATTTATTTTTCCAAATAAATGAGTATAATCTCGTACATAAGATGTATTCTTCATCAACGCGGCTGCTGACGTTATCCTTGAATGTGCCGCTGCAGGGCGCTGCAGGAGGATGAAGAGGGCAGTGGGCGGGAGTGTTATTTGTACAAGATGTCGTAATGGCCTGGTCTATAGAGCAGGAAGATGCGTGGGTCTCCGCCTTCAGGGAAGACGTGGTGATTGACAGTTCCTCCCTCTCCTCTGTCCATGTACTCCACCAGAATGGAAACGTTCAGGGCCTGGGCTAAGGCGATGATGTGAATGTGATCACTTTCTTTAGACATCGGCTCTACCTCCTGAGGCAAAACGAGAGCAGAAGTTAATTTCTGTTCATCACAAAGCACATGTCTAGGCAAATGTTTTAGTTTTAGGCGACAGACTCCTAGAAAAAGTGCTTTCCCCACCTGCTGACAGAACTCCTTGACGGAGCGTCCTCCCTCAATGAAATGCTGAAAGAAGCCATTCTCTCGCTGCAAGTAGCCGGAGGTGAGGAGCCGCAGGTACACGACCACGTAGTCCGACACGTTCTGGTCGTTGAAGGAGTTCAGCAGCTCCTGCAGGCTCGGCTGTTTCTCACACAGTTCGATTAAGTCCATGAACTAGGAGGAGACCAGTCTTTTAGATAATCAGTCAAGTTTGCAGCATCATTAGCAAGCTGGACAAAATCATAACTTCCTGGCAACTTTTATGAGTAGAAGCCAAGACAAAGAGAAAAATACACCAGGAAACATCCAAAACATCCTATAAGAACAAAGCGCTATGAACATCCAGATTAATCAAAGAATAAAATCACACAGACCCCTTAACGCTTGAATTTATTTATTTACGATATAAAAATAAAGTAATTACAGTAAAAAAAAAAAAAATGAGGAAAAACCCCCAAATTACATAAAACGCAATAAACAAATAACAATTAACATATAATGTATATAAAAATACACAAAAATAGAAAAATAAATCAAAGTAAAAGGAAATCAAATTTAAACCACAAGAAAAAGACTGACTGAGGTTTGGGGGGACACTCACTGTGTTGTGAAAGTCTTCAATGGTAAACTCAGTGAAACCTTCGTTAACCAGGTCCAGTTTACTTTTAGCTGCAACTGCTTTGAACCTGAACACAGAAAAAAAGGACAGGCTGAATTAATGAGTGGCTGTATGCATATTCATGTCAGATCTGTCAAATTATGACAAATAAATACAGTAAGTATTATCACATTTGCCTAAATGAGGGACATCCTGCCTCAGAGTGACAATGACGTAGATTCATTGTTAAGCTGCGTGCGTTCCCGAGATGTTCTCGGTGTAACCAGAGCAGGACAAATGCTCCGGTTCCTTCTCACAGAACGCGACTGTTTCCACCACCCTGTTAAGACAGCATAACCTTTTCTAGAGAGGGAACCTGAAACCCCCTTGCCCCGAAAAGAAAACAAATGCGCAATATTGATCATTTTTTGGCAATATCACCCAAGTCTAGTCCTAATCTTAACGAGGCGACCCAAAAGGGTGGAGCTTGACCCACGTGTGAATGCCGGATGGCCACCATTTTCCTCCGTTGTTTCTGTTTTGCTGTCTTCTTTGTTATAATTCAAAGAAGACGTTGCACTGCGGACATCACGCTATTACATAGCAGACGCGTCTATTGCTGTCTGGCTTATACGTCACCTACCAGGTAAGGAAATGCAACACAGATCAGGGCCTACTGAACCACACCGCCCAGTCCTGAGCCGGTCCCGTTGGTGGAAACGGGGCTTTAGTGACCGAGCGCCGCTGAATCTTAAAGATCTCACAGCTCCGTATTTTCCCAACAGAGAACTTCAAACTTCACTTAAAGACAGCAGGTTTACTTGTGGTTCCTAGAGGTTCTAAAAGTAGAATATCAGCTCAGTCTGTTAGGCCAGGGATCCATGCCAGTCCCATAGGTGAAGACAGAGTTGACTACAGTCCAACTGCTGAAAATAAAGCTCATATAGACTAACTCAAGACGAATCATTAATGAAGAGTACATTTTAGAGTAAAGCATGAATGTTGCTGCATTATGTTGCCGGTAACATATCTAAGATTTCAGCAGGCTAGATTTATCTAAGCTTCCCTTGAAGCTTCCCTGTTACCTTATGAAATTCCCTTGGTATTCTGGGAAACCACACCTTACAACGGAGCCTGATGACTTAAGCATCAACCTTTAGGCCCAAATTTCCAAGATGATGAAGTTTACTCCCACTGGTTCTGGTTAAACTGGTGTGAATGCGGGACGGTGCGCCAGAAAGCACCAAAAGTTCTGAGACTCTAGAACGGAGTAAGAACCGGAGCTGCATGACTGAAAGAACTATCTGTAGTCTGGGTTCAGGAAGCAGACACCCTCACTACGTATAAGATTAGTTCAGGCCGGCTTGGTGACTGCTGGAGGACATCCCATGATGCACTGAGCACCTCCTATCTAACATTGTCATTAATCTTTGTTTCTCTTGTTTTCTCTCTGCAGGTATCCCTGGCTCAGATTTATGGTGCTTGCTGACCCGTCTTTCCTTTCCTCTCCACCCCCAACGGGACCGGGCTAATGGCTGCCCTCCATGGTTCTGCTTTTCCTCTTCCACTGTCTCCTCGTGCAGCTCAGGATGGAGTATTGAATCAAAGAGAATGTTTGATTCAATCCGTTGGTTTCCTTAGCTAGGTCATTATTCTTACAAACTGGTTAATATGAACACAATTATTATAAACTGGACTAATGTGGATCATAAATTGCTTAGATTATAATGGGACTATAATTAATTAGACTGGACTGTTTCTGTAAAAGTGTGAAATCAGATGGCTGTCGTGAATTTTTTGCTAAATAAAGCTGAATTAAACTGAAGCTGTGATCACGCTCACCTCTGAAGTTCTTTGCTGTCATCTAACAGGGACTCCAGATGTGCGAATCCGAACGCTCTATAGAAGCAGTTTCCGTCCGGTCGTGTCTTCCGAATGTACGAGTATTTTTTGTAAAGGTCCTGCAACAAAACGGAAAAAAAAAAAGATGCAGAGAAAACCACACATAAAAATCAAACACAAAGCCACACTGGAGAACAGAGAAAACAGGCCGTCTTCAGGGTAAAACAGACTCTGACTGAGGCAGAGGTGCAGCTGGATGTGGGTGCAGTAACCCGAGAACAGGCGGTGACTCACCTTGATCTTGAGCTGATAAACTGTGTCATCCTCCGCGTATTCTTTCTGCAGCACCGACAGGTCCTGTCTATCCGACACTAAAGGGTTAGTGTTGGCTATCTGCAAACAGAAAGTCACAATCAGTGCATGCAGAGGCAGCCGACCTCGTGGAGAGCGTTTTGGCAAACTGTAGACTGTGCAGCAATGCCACTGCAGTTCTATATGTATTGTGCAGTTTTATATAAAAAGGTCAGGTTTTGTGTGACTTACAATGCAGCAGTTTTTCTATTTTTCTATAACAGAATGAAAAACCTGCATTAAGTTCTGCAGTGCATGGAAATGTTTCCAGCTGTGTCCACAAACCAACAGCTATCTGACTTCTGAGTTGCTGATCCTGCAGCTGAAAGGTAAGCTATGTTTATGTCAGCTGTCAAAATGAAGTCTGACCTGGCTGTTAAAAAAGCAAAGAAATAAATTTTTACCTCCTGCTGAATCCTATCCTGTTGAGCAATGATGGCCTCGTCGTACGCGAGGCAGTTCACTCCTGTAAGACAAGGCCAGCAGGTTAGGAGGGGTTCACAAGCACAGGGCTAGAAAGTGCACAGGTGCAAAAAAAAACAAAAAAACATTATTACAAAAGTAATTTAGGTGCACAACCATTTTTTAATCTTATAAAATGTAATAAAAAATTAAAACACATAAGTGTTTTCGGTTTCTTAAGTCTGTTTTGGTTTTTTAATTAGTGCTTGACAACAATCAAAATTAATCACGTTACAAAATTCAGTGATAATTCAGAGCTAGATTATTATTCAACGTTTATAGTAAAAGCGATGGCATTTTTAACCTGTATAAACGTTATTTTAACTATTTTAAAACTTAATATCTTAAAAGATTTAAACGTAGTAATCTTGTAAAATTATCTCTGTACATCGGGAACCGACCCCCCACCCAACCCAACTGAGACCTGCACCTTCTCTGTGCAGTCAGAGTCATCGAGGAACGCACTGAAAAAATAAAAACTGCCTTAACACACAATAAAATAATTTTCGGGGTAATAAACGCATTAAAGCCATAACGATGCATCAATGTGCCCAGCCCCATTTTTAATAGTCTACAACATTTTACAGTAAAACATTTTTCTCTTTTTAAATGTTTTTGTCTACAGTCTGCGTTAATGGACATTCACATCTGAGCGTATAAGCCAGGCAGCTTTGTGTATGTATGCTCGTTTTATTTTCAGGCTGGGCGTGGTGCAGAGGTGAACGTCTGCTCTGACTGCAGCTGGAAGGAAAGAAGTTGCTAGATGTGTCGCCAGTCGCTTAAAAAAAAAAAAAAAAAAAAAAAGCATTGCTAGAGGGGTTTGATTAATCACTTAATATAGTGACTGAATCAAAGTCTTTTTCCAAATAAGCACAGGTGCACATGCAGGCAAAAATTACATGCACCACCCCAATTTTACATGCACAAGCTTACTAGTGGTCTTTCGAGCCCTGAAAGCAGGAACTCGAAAATTAAACAAAAAAAAACAAGTGATCTATAACTTTTTATTAAATATTTAGTGAACATTAAAAAACATTTCCACATTGCAGTGATTCAATGTTGAAAGTGCTTTAGATGTACAAATGACAGAAAGTAGCAAATAGAAAGAAAAACAAAAAGAAAACAAAGTCGATAGCTGTAATAAAAAAGAGGCAAAAAAAGTCAATGGTTGCACTAAATACTTGCAGCTCTCACTTAGAGCTGCTTGATCACATGATCATGATGAGTGAAAAATTCAGGTGGTTTACAATGAACAGTTTTGGACATATTTACTTGATCACGTATGGCAGAAATTCTTATAACTGGCATTCTGAGTCTAGAAGTAAAGCTAGGAACGACGGACAGCTTTAAAGGGTCCGATTCGTTTGAGTTGTGCAGCATGAACGGCAGTCTGCTCAGGAAGCAGACCTTTCTGATACAAATCCCAGTCCCATTGCTCGAAAATGCCGCTTTGTTTGGATCATAAATCGCAAACCAATTCTGATTTGAATCAATGAAGCAGACATGTGGTGCTTTTCAGATGACCTCGGAACTCAGAATTCCAAAGAATTTTTTGCCAGAAATGATGAAGTGAACGGTGAACTAACAAGCTTCAGATGAACCCGAGATACCAGATTTAAAGATGGCCGCGCCCAGTACCATTTCTTTTGGCATTGCATTTTTACGATGGCTTTGTGACTTTCTAGTTTTATGCGGCATTTGTAGACGCTCACAAATAGGCTGTTGGTGCAGCTGGAACACCAACTACCTGGTAATGACTCAGCCACTCGGCATTCCGAGACAACTGGAATGCACCATCAGTGCGCCTACAAACACTGGTCTCGGCTCAAACGTAGGAAGCAGACTACAAAACAAAGTGCAAGGGTTCAGCATGCAGCATAAAAATCAGCATGTGTGGGACGATAGGTGGATCTGGACAGCAGAAATGGCTCGCGGTCAGATGTGGAAGAATTCTGGAAAAGTTTGGATAGAAATAAGGTCAACCGAAGACTGCTAGGATCGGATGCAGCTCTGTGTTTTGCCATTATGTATTAGAAACTGAATTTTTTCTGCATTAACCAATAGCTAAACAACTTTTCTTCTTCGTTGGTTGTCTTCTCTTCTTCTTCAGTGATTCCTGGTGCACCTCTGGCAGAGAGTGGCCTACATTATTTAAAGGTGTCATCACCTGGTCTTTTCATGCATCCACTGTCCTCTAAGTGTCTTTAAATATTTTTTGAAAACGTATTAAAAGAAATCAAACATAAACCTTGTTCTCACCCTTTGCTCATACTTTGTCTCATGCAGGGCTGCAACTAATGGCTATTCTGATGGTCGATTAGTCACCGACTATTAAAACGACTGGCTCTTATTTCACTTTCAGCTTTGAAATCTTGCATGAGGTTGTTATGCAAGTCCAGCGTTCCTCCTCTTTAAATGTTCGAGCACAGCAGACATACTTCCGTGGTGACTTTTTACGTCTTCTGCTGCCGTTTTGCTCCCTGGTCAGCCGCCATTTTTTTCCCCGGGCAGACTTAATTGCGCATGTGCAACTCTCAGCAGAGATAAAGAAGAAGACGATGTCTCACTGTAGTTTTTTGTTTTGTTTTTTTTTTGCCTACAATAGTCAACGGGTAAATTCATTGTCGACTATTTTTGTTGTCAACTAATCATTGCAGCCCTACTTTGTGTCATTTTATCATTTCACGCCTAAAGTCAGGGACTGGCTTATTCAAATAGCCTGAAAAACTCAAAAAGAAAGGCTTTCAGGGAAGTTAACATATCGGTCCAACACTAATACACATGATTTAACTTGAAAATTCTCCAGGTGATGACTCCTTAAAGGATCAGATTTGTTTAAATTGTGCAGCATGAACGCAATCTCTGTCTGGAAGAATATTGCACCCCTAACTAAACCGAGTCCTCAATCGGACCGAGTCTAGTGGACTATCCTGGTGTGAATGCACCCAGAGACAAGGGCAGTGAAAGCGATGCTGGCCATAACGCAGCGAGGGAGTTATCCTCCAAGACCAATGTCAATGTCAGCCAAAAAGGCTCTGCATATTTTGCTGTTGGTGATACTTTATGGCCAAAGTGATATAGATCCATGTCCACACATAGACAGTTTTTTATGTGCATCGACATTTTTTTTTTAGCATTTAAATTAATAATAATAATAATAATAATAATAATGCTAATAATAAGCATAATAAAAAGAAGAAGAAGAATTCACGCCTACAGCCTCCTCCGACCACCACAGAACATTCAATTACATTCATACACCAGCGATGGCGACACTGAAGGCTAGGAGTGTTTAACGTGCTAAGAGTAAGTGGAAACAAGTCTGAGATGGTGCACAGAGGATGATGATGATGGAGAAACGGTGTGGAAACGATGCTGATGGGGCGTTTTTTTCACCAGTCATCAGTTCATCCGGGATGGCTCAGCAATTTCATCAAACACAGGTCTACTGAGACTAATTTAACCAAACACTAACGTCTTCTATTGTCTCCATGATTGTTTTGTTTACATTCGAGAAAACTTAGCAACTCTATCCAAAGTTCTCTAATGCGCCCCCTAGTGGAATACTGTTGTAACAAGTGTGTAGACAAGAATATACTCTCACAACGGAGCTGGTTGAATTTGGAAACGTCAGGTTAAAAAGCAAGTATAGTATTCTCAGTCTTTGTATGTTTCAATATGGTTTGAATTATTTTGCTTTATATATTTGTAAACTGTTGAGCAATGTTTATATCTCACTACTTTAAATAGGTGTGAATAAGTGTATTTCTTTTTCTACTTGCCTTGAAAAAGCTTGTTTTGTTTTTTTATGCTTAACCCTGAACTCACCAAGTTTCACTCTCTAACTGCCAGTAGTTAAATAAGAAAAAAAGTTATCAAAATCAACAGTTTATTATAGAAAACAATAGCATGATCACTTTTTGGCCATATTGACCAGTTCTACTTTCAGTTATGCAGGAAAAATGGGTTTTGAACATTTACTGCACAATCAAAAAAATTTCATATAATAAAAAAAATCTGAACCACATGAGTCTTGATTTTGCATTCACAAGTAACTCTGACTTTCAAGAAGTATTTATAAAACATGTGGCTGAACAATCTGTATTATTAAAATGCAAAAATTAAATTTAAATGTTGGCAATCAAGTATTAAAAACAAAGCCCAACACATTTTCCTTCCTACAGTCAGTAACTCATGTTGCTACTGGCAACCATATCAAAATTCTACCCGTAGTCACCAAATAACATGGAAACAAATTTATCCACAACACTGGCTACCGTCAGTCAGCTACACTTTGGCTAGCTCGAAAACAAAAACAATTTCTTGGCGCGGGTAAAAAACGTCGTAACGGAGTCGAATTTATAACAAATCCCGTCTCAAATAGTAAACAAATTATTTAAGCGATCCCTAAAGTATATCACTTTCTAACTGTCAAGCACCGTTTCCCTATAAATAACTAAAGAAGCGTTTTCTTTTTCTCTTTGTGTAGCAGTGGTGGTTTGCTAACGTTAGCTAAGAAGCTCTGGCCTCTGACTGGTCCCAATCGATGCAAGTCAGTGACCTCAAACACAACAGAGGGCAACAGTTGAAACGCTCGACACTTGCTAGAATAAATATAGGCTTTATTTTTATCAAAGAAATGGCAGCGCTTTGGGATGGATATGTTGTGTTATGACTGATTTTCTCACCCTCGATCTCTCCCTGTGATGATTCCTGCTGCTCCTCCGCCATCTTAGCTGTCGAGTTCTGTTTCCTCCTTCTCAATGACCTCATTAATTACACACTTCCGAGCGGAGGCATCCACAAATTTTATTTATTTAGTTATTTATTTATTTATTTACAACAACGGCTTAAACGTATACAGTAATAAGCTTAACGATAAAAACGTTAAAAAAGTTGTTGAAGTATCGATGTGTATCAATGGGCCGTTGTACACTCGACCCATCGTCAAATAAAATCAGATTTTATTTATGAAGTACTTTTCATGCAGAAGCAGCACAGACTGCTTTGTATATGAAAATAATATAACAATGATTTAAAATCTACTCTCTCGCTCTCTCTCTCTCTCGCGCGCGCACACACACACACACACACATATATATATATATATATATATATATATATATATATATATATATATATATATATATATATATAGCAATGACCCTGTGGATCAAGCAGGTAAAGCCCCCAGCATGGAGTATTCCCATGAGGGTAACAGTGAAGTTAAAAGAAAAAAAAATTTAAAGGTTAAAAAGATTAAATAAGCCTCAAAATGATTAGAGCAACAACCTGATACTTACATGGTCAGAAACAATCATTTCTGGATCAGTCACTGCAGTGTTGTGTCACAGATAGTATCAGACATACTGGGAAAGCTTCATTCCTGAGGCTGGAGGTCTAAAAGACTCATCAAAATAACTTCTATGAACTACACTGACAAAAACAGAAAAAAATGGCAGACGACCTAAAATAAATGAAAAGAATTATACAAAGTTCCCACAGTCTGAAAGCAAAGTAGTTCCACAGTAAAACTTCTAGTTCGGTGACTGGTTCAGCACATGAATGCAGCCCTAGAAAGCACCAAAATGTGTAAACGTCACTTATATGAACAACAGGCTAACGCAAGCGCCTTTAACAGTGAAACTAAGAATTGTACACTCACCACTTCATCAGGTCGACCTGTTTGATAACACAAATAGCCAAACAGTCAATCATTTAACAGCAGCCGCTTGATATATTTAGTCATGTAGACAGGGTCAAGACGATTTGCTTGACCAACTGAGGTCCGCAGAACAGCATCTCTGAACACACAACACGCCAGCCTTGAAGCAGATGGGCTACAGCAGCAGAAGACACACCAGGTGCCACTCGGTGTGGTCTGAACCCATCCTGCCTAGTTTAATGCTTCAGGTTGCCAGTGGTGCAATGGTGTGGGGGATATTTTCTTGGCCTACTTTGGCTTTTTGACAGTTACTTACCAGCATGGCTACCACAACATCACATCTCACGTTGTCTTTTCTGGTCTGAGCCTATGGGAGACTATTTTTTGGTTTTTTATTCAGTTAATAACCGGAAAACCTCAGCGCTCTGTCTGAAAAGCAGTCATGTAAACATATAAAGGAAGGTTTTATTTGCAGTATATGGTCAGAGCATGAAGGCGTTCCCACGATATTATTAACATTTGTGGGCCCATTTAAAAAAACCTCATGATGCAGCAAGCAAACTGTTGTGAAAGCAAACACTAGCTACTTTGCAACTTTGAAAAATTTATTGCAAACTTTTAATGTCTTCTGTATTACTCTACAATGTGGGGGGAGGAAAAAAAACTCGTAGCTCAAAAGGCAAATCCAAATGTTTGGACATTTGAGTGTACCTTTATATATATATATATATATATAAAAAAGAGCATGCACATTTATTTTTACCCATCAACACAGTTGCCCATGCAAGGACCCAAATAATGATAAATAATGACAAGTAATAACACAAATAATGACACTCGATCCTGAAGATCTCCAGAATCATAGTGAATAATGCATAACCACTGATAGGCTCATCCAGGTCCCTGTCATTTCCAACTCTACCCACGAGGAGGCACTGCCTGCCTCAAAAACAACCCAACCATATGTCAGCTCTTCACTGCTGTGTGCTGTAGTTATGACTTTGAGTCAGTCACCAACTCTCCTTTATCTAAACATTAAAAGATTAGTCGGTATTTGACTCTTATTTCGGGAGCAAACATGTCTGCAGCAGATATAATGAGTCAGTATCAGAATAGCATGGGTAGAGAACATATTAATACTTCATATTTGTTTAAAATTTGAATAGAAAATTTCCTTTGGCACATCTGGATTGCAACAGAACCCAACAATTCTCAGAATATCTTATAAAAATACATGCTTGGTTTTGCCTTGGTATTAAAGTTCATGTCACATTACTCTTGGAAAGGTATTGCTGAAAAACTCCAGCTTGTCACCAGTAGTGTGTTGATGCAGCATGTCCGTGGTTGTGGCAACTTTAGATGCGTGTTGAAATCCAGCCGCATAAAACAGTGTGCAAGGCCGTGGAAGAAGATATGTCATCTTGTCCAGCTTCCACCCACTTTGCATGTGAGAAGAGGTAAAAATTCATTTGTAAAATGTCAATTTTTGTCCAAAATATGAAAGATATGGGTGTGACCTAACAGCTAGAAACATATTATCTGGACTATATTACAAAAATATTTCAGAGCATGACCTTGATAAAAAAAAAAAAAAAAAAGGTTTCATATGCACATTTGTACAGATTTACAGACCACTACACATGCAGAGCAAAGATTTCCATTTGTTTCAGTGCATGAGGTGAAGACAGAGAGACAGTGAGACATTATAGGGAGGTACGTATGTTTCAGGTGTAGTCAGCGATGCACAGGGCAAAGATTTGGATCAGACCCCAATCACTCTTGTGTAAAGAAGCTTCTCAAAAGCTTGGCTACTCTTCCACTGATCACAAAAAAAGAACATGAGATGTGGTAATCTTTAGTGTGATTTATCATCGTTCCCACGGTCCTTTTTCTGCCTCATGTGTCTGAGCGCTTTCGATATCTCCCCTCACAAGGTGTGTCACATTCACCTGTCAGCTGCAGCTGATTAGACCAACATCTGTATTGTGAAAGCTAGGTGATTAAATCCCATAGCTGCAGCGGAAATTTGTCCCTGTCTGTACTTATAATCCAGAGGAATACAATATTACATTGATCCCCAAACTATGTGCAATCTGTTGGTACCTAGTACAGAAAATAGAAGATGCAGCATTTTAGTCAAGGTGCAGACTGATTTTCTCCACCCAGTTCTGTAGCTTAACTTGTCATTTTGCTGCCACCTGTTAAACAATCTGGGCCTTGTGGATCATGGTGTTGTGGGGACTCTCCAGAATGGGCATTGCTATCCTCAGTTTGGAGCTTTGAGTGCTGGTTGCCGTGGACACATTAGAACAGCTGGCCTCACTGACTTGATCATCAGGATGCTCTTGACTGGCAGGCCCGCCCAAGCCTTCATCGACTTCATCCTCGTCGTCTGGTAGTGGAGGGTAGCTGCTGCTCATGGGAGGAGGAAGGTAATTCTTAGTGATACTTCCTTGTCGTGAGCCTCCATTCACTGGGATGAGGGCGCTGCCATTCAGGTGTCTTAAAATCTCAGTGGAGTGCAGTGGAGGGAAGGGTGACGGCATGAGAGGAGGGTGGAAACGGCTTTCCTGCTGCAATGACACAGACCAGACGTGAATAACTGCGTCATTATCATCGGGTATGTGTTCAGAGGTTAGTAAGCTGGGTGAGAGGAATTCTACAGTTTGGTGAAATCAAGCTTGGGCATGCCCAAAAACAACACACTTACCAAGGACATATTGCTGTTTCTCACATATGTCTCCACTCTGAGCCGATGATCCTCTTCTCTATCCAGAAACCTGTCTCTTCCCCTCCGGGAGTTGTTGTACAGGACTGGTCTACCCAGGGAGTCGTACGCTCCCCCTCCTCCCCGCCCACCTGAGATCGTAGATCTGCTGTCACGGCAGTGAGGCTGCTCCGGCTTGCAGAGAAAATACACTGATTAGATGATCAGATAGAAATGTTTCCTTCTCTTCCTTTAAAGTGAGTTTCTCCTTAGAGCATTTATTATTTAAAACAGGACAAATTAAAATAAAATATTTACTAATTATTGTAGTTAACTTGTCTAAAAGTAGGCTCATAGTCACACACTGGCATTTTTAAAAGCATGCTTCCCAACTGTGCACTTGGTGGAAAAAAGCAGCAACTTTATTACTTATATCAGTTTAGCAGAAAGACCGGAAACAGAAGGAACCAGCTGGCCGATTTACCGTAAAGCCCCAAATTATCAGCATCAGTAATGTTGTGTTTGCACAGTTACAACAAAATGTACACAATCTACTCTGTAGGCCGACTAAAAAACAAAAAAGATATATAAAAACATCACAAAACTGCACTTTTCATGCATCTGAAATATTCAAATATTCCCTTGTGATTTCTTCTAATCCTTGGAAAAATGTCTATAGCTTAATTTAGTAGTTGTCACAATTACAAAGAGAGAATTGTGCACTTAACTAATGGATTTTATACAGACTGTGTATGAGGATTAATGCAAAGCTGGCATCTGGGCATAAACAAGTATATTCTAAAACATAAAACTAATATAAATAAAAGAAATTTGAAAATCCAAAATAAATTAAATTAAAGTAAATTACTTTGTTTTATCTGGGTCCTAAACTTTTTGGACATGGAATAATATCAACATGAAATGGACACATGCAAAGATGCCTAAAATGAATCATTTTAGCAGCGCCGCCAAATATGAAAAATGTGAATGTAAGAAGTGTCTTTAGACAATAATGATCAGACGTGGTTCAAATTTAGTTCTGTAGCAGGACTGTCCACAGTGCAGCACCTCCCTCCATCCCTTTCTAGTCTCTTTATAGCCATTTTTTATCTAATAATAGAAGAATATTACTTTTAAACATCTTTATTTGCAAATTGTTGGTTTGCTACAATGAAAAATTTATAAAACTTTAATCAGTCTAAAAATGTCATTTTTACATATGTGATAGTGAGCAGCAGTTTTATGTAATGAAAAATGAAGGCATGTTAAAAATCTAATAGCCAAAAAGTGTAGTTATTTATTAGTTATTTGTTCGTTAAAGGTAGTCATTTAAACTGTAAATGGGAGTGTGTTGCTCATGTCTGTATACCATGAAGCTAACCAGTGGTTGAACAGCTTAAAGGGATTTTTTGTTTGTTTGTTTTTCTTTTTGTGGGTTTATTTTACCTGGTAAAAGGCACTCAGAAGGAAGCCGCCAAGAAAAACTAATATTCTTACCATCTAAAACAACCTAAACTACAGCAGCTTTGATGGAGAGCTATGTCATGGATATGTTAAAGGTGTCACTTTTGCCTCAAACTGGGCCTATAAAGCCACACAATTCTCTAAACTGGACTTTTTTTTTAATGCACTGCAAACCTTGTTGCTTCAGGACGTTCTGCAGGAAATGCAAACAACCGTCTACTGCAGAAGTCACAAGGTGCAAATATCCACAACGTACTTCCTGCTCAAACCTCTATGAATAATTTAAAGGTCAGAGTTGTTTTAAATACTTAAAAATGTGTTCTTCTGTTGGCTACTTTCCACTTAGCTGTTAGCTCGCCTGTCAGGACAGCAGAGATTCTCTAAACAGAGTGTTCTGACTCCCGTCTACTGCAGATAAAACACAACTCATAAGTATTTCATACAACACCACAAAAAAAATAAATAAATAAATAAACAAATCAATATCCTTTTAAATTAAGAAAAAGACAGGAAATAGCTAGCTATTAGCCCCTTCTGGTGGAGCTATTTTAGAGTTTTGACCTCTGTTTCCTTTAAAACAATCAGCTTTATATCAAACATGATATAATTGGTCAGTTAGGTCATTTTACAACTGCTGGATTGCAGATTTTGTTGTTTTGGAATGAGCCAGTGTAACCAACGCCTCTTGTTTCCAGTCTAAATGCTTAGCTAAGCTAATCAAGTTTAAGATTAAGAGACATGCAGTATATAAGTGCAGAGTCAGTTTTCTAGAGTAAAAACACTCCAGCTCTTACTCCAAGTCCCATGCAGAGCATAGAGAGAAATCAGCATGCTTAAAGAAATGAAAGAGTCATAGAAGCATAGAAAAAGAAATGAGCTGCCTGAAGATATCCTCAGTAACACAGCGTGTTAATATCATTATCTATGATGCACTACATTCACATTTGAACTGTTGAAGCTCAGAACTTAGCCCTCTGGCATCTGGACAGTAAAGCCTCAGTCCCAGGCCCTGGCCTTGCATGCAGATTTAGAGAGATACGTAGACTGACCCCCAGGGAAGACAGACTGGTCCTCAGGGTTCCCTCCACCTTTAGGGGGATGTTTTCTTCTGTCTGCAGTTCAAACAAACACATGGTATGAGATCAAAAGACAGACTAACCCTTTAAAAGACTTCCAAAATGACTGATGATAGTTAGCATGTTTCTGCTACAATATTAAGCTATGGAACCAAAGACCCTCAGAATGTAAACCCTGATGCATGAAGACAACAGGAAACATAAAGGATGGGATGGTAATTAAGTTGGAGTACCGCTCCTCTAGCATCAGTGCTGTAAGAGTTCACCCTCCTGAAAGAAGCTTGCCTGGAGAGAGTGCTTATTTCTTCCCTGTGACGGCAAAAAGAAAAAAATAAGAAATTAGACAATTAAATATAGTTCTAGTGTGAATTATGTGTTACTACAAGTTAAAGTTCTCATGTTACATATTTTTTTCTGTCTCTGCTGACAGTGATTTATTGAATTTTCCACTTTTACATGCACATCTTGTCATTGTGCTTTAGTGTCATGTTGATACTGTCAGCTGTAATATGCTTAATAGCCCTGACTTGCTTCGTTAATGGAGTTTCTCTTGGTTTTATCTGCCTTGTGGAGGCTATTTAACTTCATCTCATCGTATCTCATCTTAATTAACACGTTATCTCGTACCTTTTGTCATTCAGCTCCTGCTTCAGTCTCTTGTTCTTGCGTTTGTGGTAGCATGTGAGGGTGATGATAATGGTGAGCATCAGAAGCAGCAGCCCACCGGCTGCACCCCCGAGCATGATCATCATCATGCTGTTGACTTGTGTTTGCTCTCGCTGGGTGTCTGTGTAGGGAGAAATTAAATGGAATACATAAACAAATATAAACTGACATTACCGTGAAAAGTCTGATTCTGTCTGTCTACCTGTCAGACGAATCTCCACCTCCGCCTTCGCTTTTCCCACTTCGTTCACTGCCTCACACTGGTAGATGCCTTCATCTGAGGAGTTGAGGGGTCGCCCAAATACTAGTGATCCGTTAGGGTCGGCAATGGCATCTTTTGGAAGATGTCCTCCCAGTCTGCAAGCAGAACAAACACAAAAGAATTTCAGTCCAGAGTATAAGATTCTAGATGTGATTTATTTAAAAGACTGATTTTAAAGAGCATTTTATAGTAAAGTGAAATTTCTCTGTGATGTGTCAACACAACTGGTTCATTCTTGTGCTTTTTCTTTTTTAATACATTATTGATTCAGCGTTGAGTAGCTGTACAAAAAAATCCTTTAAAAATTCTCAGGTACAGGTTGAATATGCAGCAAATGTCCAAAGAAAATCTTGAAAATCCTGGAGAACCATCCCTTAATCCCATATTTAAAAGATTACAAAAGAATCTAGATATTTAGAAGCAAAAATAAATCATTAAAAATGAGATGTGACTCAATTCTTTTGCATAGTGCTGTTTGTACTAAAGTCAGTAGCCTACTGTATACTTCATTGTTAGGCAGTGGCTGGAAGCCTCCAAACCAGAAGTACAGAGATAAATAAAATAACTGCATGTGCAGAAATACATGTTCAGGAATCTACTGCACAAGGTGCCAGCCAGATAACAAACATGACGGCAAACAGACGGGGATGTTGTGCACAAAAAGACAATCGAACATAAAGTGTTTTCTTCAAGAAATAGCTTCGTATAGGGAAAAAAACAACAGCTACAAAAAATGCATCATCTTTGTACCCACAGCAGTAATTTCCTCACTTTTAGAAGCAAGTGAGAGAAGAAAATGTGCTTAAATTCTCATTAAATTAATAATTCTTATATAATAGATTTATGACTCAGTCTTTTAACTTCTGTGGAATATGTTGCTCAAGTGTTCTCTAGTTGTTTTTTTTAACTTCACGTTACATGCTCTGAGTGTTTCTACAGCACCTATTTCAGACAGCCCCTATCACAAGTGTGAAAGAGGAACTTACTTTTTCAAATTTGCATCTCACTCTGATAACATCTCACACAAATCCACACCTTTTTCTGCTTCCCCTTTCTCCTCTAACCCCCTTTTTTTTTATCCCGCCTGCTCCCACTAGTTCACCTCTCTCCTTACTACTCACCCTTTCCTTTTCTTTTCCACTCACCCCCTCCTTCCTCCCGCCATCGTGTGAAACTGTCTCATCTGTCTGCTTTTGGCGCAAGCCGCAACATGACACTGTGACATTAGCATGACTTCACCTGCTGCCATTAATGATAACAGGTTTTCTTGCTGCTGTAGCTGCGCGCTTTAGCTCGAGTGTGTGTTCATGTGAAGTGAGTCAGTGTGGTTGACTGTAACCAGAGATATGATTTTGTAGATGGCGTGTGTCTGAGCATTACTCACAAAACCTCTTTCTCAAGATGTGTTTGTGATCAATAACAAGGCATTTCACTTGGCCATAAAACAAAATAATCGATTTTTATTTTACTTCAGCTGCAAAAGCGGCCCTGCTGTGTGGATTTCCCTCCTTTGGGCCCAGCTGTCACCTTTCATACTTCACCAAGAGCCGTCACTCTTCTCCTGTCTCTTTTCATGGCACATATTTTTCCAAGTACCACACCCTGAGAATATCTAATGTGGCAAAGAAAATGGTCTTAAAGAGACACCGTGTGACTCAAGCAGAAGAAGTCAGGCATGTGAGTCAAACCCTCATCTGGGTTAAGAGCCGGGCAGCAGTGCGCAGCATGTTATGTGACACACGCAATATGTAGATCTGTCAGTTTCCATTGAGGCAGCAGGATCAGGAGGTGACAATGTCAGGGCTTGTTTGGTGAAGTCAAGTGGAAAGGGTCCTCCTCTGCAGTGCTGTCAAAACCTATTTTTACTCAAGGTGTACATATCATACTATACACTATACACTGTATAGTAACTGATCATTTTAAAATTTAATTCATGGTTTTGATGTAGGACTTTAAAAGGAGGGAGTACTCTGGAGATTTTTATGTAAACAAGTATGAATTCTTCTGGTCCACAGACCCTCAGAGAATAATGCTTCACAAAAAGAGAAATCTGAAATACAAACAGATTTTCCCAACTTCAACAAAACGTAAGTTAAAGCGGATGACTGCACATCTAAGTGAATCTTTTCTCCATCCTGGTACAGGAAAGATTACACAATTCATCCACTTCATCATCAAATGTTCATTTTGAAAGATTTACACTCACTGCCCACTTTATCAGGTCCACCTGTTCAGCTGCTGGTTTACACAAATAACTAATCAACCAATCACATGACAAGAACTCAATGCATCTAGTCATGTAGACAAGGTGAAGACGATTTGCTGAAGTTCAAACTGAGCTACAGCAGCAGAAGACCACACCGGGTGCCTCCTGTCAGCTAAGATGGGGTACCAACTGTTACCAACGTGGCCTGGTTTAACCACCACAGCCTACCTAAAGATTGTTCCTGACCATGTTCATCCCATTATGACCACAGTGTAACATCTTCTGATGCTACTTCCAGCAGGATTATGCACCATGTCACAAAGCTCAGATCATCTCCAGCTGCTTTCTAGAACATGACAGTTAGTTACCTGGACTCCAACGGCCTCCACAGCCATCAGATCTCAGTCCAATACCAGCTTTGGGATGTGGTAAAATGGGAGATTCTCAAAATGTTTCCAACACCTTGTTGAATTTTTGACACCAAGAATTAAGGCAGTTCTGAAGGAAAAATGGGATCCGATCCGGTACCAGCAAAGTGGACCTGATAAAGTAGCCGATGAGTTTAATTGGAGTAATTGGACTGTATTAGTTTCTCTTTAAACTGCATTGCTAACTGGTTCTATATGAACACCCTGAATCAATATACTTCATTATCAAAACTTATTTGTGCCAAATCCTGTAACCTGTTGTTATGGGCACTATTGTAGGTATGGGAATATTTCCATTCAACCAGACATTAGATGAAGCATTTTACTCCTGATTCAGCCTTTCCAGTCCACTTTTTTTCCTAAATGACATCTAGATTTCGTTGCGAGCATCCTTTATTTTCACCACTATTTCCTGACATTATTACAGTTCTTGAAATGCACTTCTGTGAATATCAATGAAAGACTTAACAGACTCCCTCGTTAGCTCTGCTGTTGGACAAACACCGCACACTTGTCCCTTAACTTCAGGTTGAAATGCTTACATATCAAACCTTAGTTGTAATTCATGAAATATTGACAACACATCCCACAAAATGACCATAACCCGAGTTCATGTAACTAAGAAGCCTTGCATGACAACACCCTAACTCTGATTCATGAAATGCTTCTGTGGTGCTGAGCTCCAGACTTCATAAAAACTCAAAATTACCGTCTGTAGCTTCTACTGAGGATATGAAATCACAAGACTTATTAATGAATGTTGTAATATAAATCTTAAAGACACTGCACATTGCATTGCATGCAATTCATTAACTCACTTGACAAGTAATTGGCATTATTACTGGTAGTTCCAAGAAAAGTATCAGCAACCACACATTTCAGACAGTTAGTCATACGAACACCAGACAGTGAGACAGGGAGGAGTGTGCTGCTCTACCTGGACCAAGTGAAACTGTGCGGTTTGGGGTTTCCTCCACTCGCGCACGTCAGGACAGCATTCTCCAAACCAACAAACCAGTCTCCATTGTATCCTGACACCTCGGCATCTGGAGGGACTGGAAGAAAGAAGAAGTCATTTACAAGCTTTAATCAGTGAAGACAAGAGAAAGAAAAAAGGAGGCAGTGTTTATGACAGGAAAGAGCTCTCCTTTCTATTGTGCTGAACTGCCTTTGTGTAACTTTAATGACCACTCACAGTGTACTACCAGGTTGTTTTTTAGCCTGCGTGGGCCTGGAAAAGCCGGATGCCACACCAGGCAGTCCAGTTTTTTGCCGTTCATGCTCCTCAGGGGGTGCAAGGAGAAGTATGTAGAGACCGCCCCGTTGTCTAAGGAACGATTGATGGACTGGCCGTTTAGTTCAGTGTCCCAGGAGAGGTGGGGTGGTGGGTGGCCTATGGAGCGACAGGAGGCAACCTGCCGGTAGGCCTGCCCCTCCACCACAACAACAGGATCCAAGGAGGAAATGGGAATGGCTGGAAGGGTGAAAGTGACAGTGTTTGATCATTGAGAAAAAAGATCTCAAAGTCTTTCTCATAACAAGTGAATAAACCTCACATTTATCAACAGTGTAGCACAATTCACACAATATCTTTTAATTAACTTTTTGTACTGGTTTTATATTGTGAGATTTAGAAACATTTATGTCCTTTTTCTTACAATTTTGCAGTCCATAAATTTTCTATCTAAACAACTTTACAACGTCAACAGTTTCAGGTTATATATCCAGTGCTTTGGAGAATTTGTTAAGATTTGTGAAACACTAAAGTCCCCACGAAATAAAGTCCAAACTGCTTTTATATCACCAACACACCATCATCTGTTCCAGCAATAAAAAAAATAATAATAGTATTTTACAGGTATCTTTAATAGTGTTCTCTGGAAAAGAACTAAAACAAAGTTTTTAATGTATGATAATGCAATAGGTTTCAGAGACTGTATGTATCAAATACAAGTTGAATTGAATCCTACCGTAAACCTAAACTCCCTGGTCCATAACCTGCTCCAAGTATCATTAAATATGTACGATTTTTATGGTATATTTTCAGGAACATTTCAGTTTTAATTCAGATTGATAAAGTTATATCTGAACAATGCAAAAAATTTCAATTGCAAATAAATCATTTCTACATTTTGTAAGATTTGTTGCCTGAAGCCAAAGCCAAGGCAGAAAAATTGAAAATGTATGCTCAAAACTAGCTATATGTTGAAGTTTTTATCTGTGTATTATCTAGAATATAAAATTATTTCCTTAACAAACTTTGGATCCTTAACCCTTTATTGCCTACAGTATTATATTTGATACATACAGTTTTTGAGACTTATTGCATCTCTTTCTGGTAAAAACTCGGCTCAGAACCCTGATGCATACAATATGATAGCCGTCTTCTGCCCTCTGGTTACTTTTTGCACCTCAATAATTCTGACATTACAGTACATATACCCTGCATAAATGCAAATTATTTTTTAATTTTACATTTTGTTAAAGGGCCAAATAAAAGATTCAGATTTGAAAAAAAAAAACGTAATTTTCTATTGATTGTTTCCCCTGCGATCCTGCATTGGAAAAAGCGGTCATAGAAGATGGATGGATGGATGAATGGATGGATGGATAGATGGATGGATGGATAAGAGCTAAATAGATTGAAGCTTTAATAGGAATTGTAACAGAAATTATTCTAATGAATTGGTTAAAGGTACAAATAAATGTTTACTTCTTTGTGCCAGTGATTTTTACATTATGAACTGTTGTAAATGTTTAACTTTTCCAGAAAATACCTGAGAAATAAAGGGCATACAACACATCATTCATGTTGGGTTCATAATTTTTTCTACTCTACAGCAAAACTCACTCCAAACAATGAGGGACATCTCATTGTCAAAGTTGCCAGATGGGAAGGTACTGATGTGACAAATGTACATCCCCTCATCAGAGAGCCCTGTGCTCATGATGACCAGGGTTGAGTCCACGGTAGGTTCGCTGCTTTTGAAGCGCACGCGTTGAGCCCACAACCCAAACCCTGCAGATGGAGAGGGGGAGGGGAAAAAACGAGTAGAGAGAGAAAGAGAGAGAGAGACTGTCAAAGAGTAAATGTAAGGAAGTGACTTCAAACAATAAGTCCACTGAGTTTCCAAACAGACCCCAGGGTTTCTTTTGTCTCTTTTAGTTCAATGTGCAAGTTTGCACCCTGACATTAAATTACATTAAAGTACACTGTGGGCATTTAGCTTGCAGTCTCATGCTGCACACTCACATCTGCTGTAAGTTTTAACTCTTAAATCACTACAAAGGAAAAACAACAACACAAATAAGCTTTGAAAGATCAGAGTCTGGAAATATTTCCCCTCGCAGTTTTTAGCATTTGCCTTAAAGCTTTTTAAGTTCTGCAAAGACAGAAACAAATCCTCCAAACTCACCTCGGCTGAAACTGACAAACAGAAACTTGGCTTGGTAGAATGAGCGTAAATGGTAAGATTGGGTGTGACGATAAAGGAGACATTTCTCAAAGTGAAGATTTGAACTTTCACTATATTTTCCTCTACATAAAACATCAAGCTAGAGACCACGGTGCCAGTGAACCCACCTGTCTGTCCGTTCTCACGATGAGCAGTGATGATCTGGTCTTTGGTGGCATCACGGTTCTTCTTAAACCAGGTGACCTGCACCACCACATTGCCGTTACTGGGCTGGTAGCGGCAAGGCAGAACAGTCTCCTCTTCCGCCAAGGATTGTAAGGAATTCTTTGGAGGGAGATCCACAAACTCTCCTTTTATCGCTGTCACTAAAACACAAAAATAAACCGATCTACTTATACATCAAGGACTTGCTGCTACTTGACATACAGTGACAATGATGCTTGACTTAATTGAACACAACATGTTGAGAAAGAGAAATATCATCATTTCATTTTTTATTTTATTTTATTGCTTATTTGACAGGGACAATGCACAATCACATGATTGCACTGGAGTTAGCTTAAAGCTAATTTGCATCTGCAGTCCCTGGGCATTTTAATAACAAGGCAAATACAAATAAGACAGTAAGAAGCTATAAATACAGCATAAGAATTTAGTCTAAATAACACAGGAGTAAAAAATAGAAACTGTAAGGCATAAATAGTTAATAATAATGTTAAAAGGCCTTACTTTAGTTACACCAGCATCTTTACAAAAAATAAGCCCTGAGTGTAAGTAAGCTGAGGCATTTAATCAGGGTTACAGTCTTGTGTGGATTTCAGCCAAAGTTTAAGTTGTTTTTTTTTAACCTGCCAGATCCTCTGATATCGGCAAGAAGGGAATTTCACTTCCCCACCTCATTCGACTTCAGGGGAGCAAAGAAGGATTTTTAAGCCACACACTGAAGACAGATAAGAAGTAGGAGATAGAAAACAGGATGTGTATCAGAGAAGATGAGAACCACTGCAGATATGTAGTTTAACTAGTTCTGAAAGCAAACTTCACCTCAGAGTTTACATCAGTGTCTGGACTACGCAAACAGTCAAAGGGCTGGAAAACAAAGGCTGAATAAGTCTGCATACACTCCGTATTGTGTGTCTCATGCTGCCACGTGGCAGCACAGTGGTATAAACCACAAGCATCTCTCTATTTTTTCTTTCTTTATCATGTCTCTGTTTAGGCCAGCTTTAAATAAACACACACACACACCGAGGAGACTTGCATCTGCATTTATTTGTTAAGCTTCACGAGCCTGTTGCACCTATCAGGTGGATATTTTTGTCCATGAAGGGTCGCAGGGAAGCTGGAGCCTAACTCAGCATTTAGCAGGTGAGAGGCAGGGTACACCTGGATAGGTCACCAGTCCACCAGTTGGCAGAGCCAACACATAAACAACCATTCACATTCACATTCACACTCACTCCAAGGGAGAATTTAGAAGACCAATTAACCTAACATGCATGTCATTGGACAGCGGGAGGAAGCCAGAATATCTAGAGAGAATTCATGTATACACGGGGAGAACATGCAAATGCCACACAGAAAGACCACTGTTCGAACCTCCCCCCAGCAGAGGCTCAAACCAGCAACCCTCTTGCTGTGAGGCCGCAGTGCTAACCACCACACCACCATGCAGAGCTTTTTTCCTGGAGGCATGCTACTAAAATGAAACAGAATGCAGGTTGGTGGACTTTTTGCTTATTTTGTCATGTTTGTCCGAGTTATTATGTTACTGCTCATCAGCTGGTGCATTACTGGTGACTTCTTTTTTTTGTTTTGTTTTGTTTTGTTTTGTGTGCCAGAGAGTTCTATGCCCATATAGCACAAATAAGGGTTATGGCCAAAAAAAAATAAAAGAAAAAAAGAAAGAAAGAACATTAGATATTTTCATGCAAAATGAATTCAATCTCAGACAAATAATAGATCCATAACTTAACAGAATAAAGGCCTCCTGTATGTATCCCAGCTGAAATACATTTACATTTAAAATATAATTCCTGGTAAAAGCTCTATTACTTGTTTTGTTTGTTTTTTTTTCTCTCTCTCTCATATTTTACTGTCTATGTGTGCAGCTTTAGTTTCATTATGACCTACATGCATTTTTGACCTTTTCAAGTTAAGACGTGCACATATTTTCAAGTATTAAAAATGTTATCAAACTGCTTGTATTAACTATTGAGTGATTAGAGGAAAACTTACTTTGAATTAAGCTTTCCAATGCTGTATAATGTGTGTAGGTGCACAAATGATATATTCATCTGTCACGTCCCAGACATGGGATATCTGGTACCAATGGGGCAAATGATGACAATACAGACAGCGACTTCAGTTCATCTTCTGCATTCATTTTGCAAATGCAGTGCTGCACATTATAGCTCACATGAGATCATCAAAAGGAAGAAGAAAAGCTAAGATGTATTTATTGACCTCACAGGCCACCATTGTCTACTATACATTATCACAATCTACTTACAAACTATGATGGTTGTAAAAACCATAGAGACTCTAGCTGTGTCCCAATTCAGGGTGTGCGCATGAAGGGCATCGAAGGGCAGATTCATAGGCTACATGAAACATTACGGTGCGGCAAGCACTGTCCCCTCCGAATCCACCCTACAAATCCGCCTTTCGTTTGGCCTCAAATGAAGGCTGCTGGTGATGCTTCCTTCAAGGCCTTTTTTCTCCCAGAATTCATTGCACACAAGACGATGGTGAATGAGCAACAGAGCTCACAAGAGTACTTTTTTTTAACTACACCTTTGTAGAAACGTGACAAAATCAAGATCATTGAAAACATGTTTGTTAAATGGTGACATTAAAATTTTGCAATATTTGATATTCGTCGATTTTTAAGGGTTAAGGAAGTGTCTACCAGCTGGAAAACAGCAAAGCCTCAAACATTTTTTTTAACATTACTACCCAGTCGGTGTTAAGGTTTACTGAAGTGTTCTATGATATGCAAAGAGTAATTTCAGAGGTTTAAGTCTCCTGTGTTGTTGCTATGGGAAATTCTTCTTGGCTAGATAGGCTGTCCAATTTCACGAACGTTAAGCAGACTTCCAAGTGTGTAGACTACGGGGGACACTGGACCCTACGTAGTCTGCCCAATAATCAGTATCTCTTTCATAGATAATGCAAAATTCTGATTTTTAACATGGCATGTGTAGTAACTTTGTTGTTTAAGCATTATTGTGTTAAGAAACTTACGTGTTAATTTCAAAGATTCATCTCTCCAATAATTTAATTTAATCTCAATAAGTTTAATTTGGACAGCCCTGGTAAAAAAAAAAATTAAAAAATCCCAAGTTTTTTTGATAAATGTAGGCTATATATTAAAAAAAAAAACATCTGGCAACCCCCTGAAATTATTTCATGACCCCCAGTTTGAAAACTAATGGCCTCAACGACACTGGGAACATGACGCAGCAGCAAACTGTTTGAGGGGGGACCTTTTTCACTGCTGCACCACTAAACCTGCAAAGGGGCAGCTGTGTCATTGGAGATGCTGAGCATTAAAAATGAACTGAGAAAGTTCAGGAAGTGAAGCATTGAAGTTGAACATGACAGAAAGAAGGAGCCGTACCTGTTGTCTGGAGATGGACCAGACAACTGATTAGACAGCTATTTGCTGCAAACGATGTAGAGATAAAGTTGTCACCAGAGGCCGCAATTAGCTCCATCACCTTCGCTTCAGATGTGCTTTGTAGTATCAACAATGTGTGAAACTAAGATCAGCACCCTCCATATCCTCAGGTTAAACTGAAAAAGCTGGAGGACACTCAACCCACATGTCACAGGTGTGTTTGCTAGAGATACCATGGACAAGGTTTTGTTTTGTTTTTTATTTTATAATGTACAATTCTTATGACAGTGGAATAGACTAATGGCTAAGAATAGCATATTCCACTGTCATGGGAATGTGGTTAACACCCAGTCGTGCATAAAAAGAAAAAAATACAATTAAATACAGTGAAACCGGTAAAATTTTGTAACAATACCACCCAGCACTACATCGACACCAGTCATTAAAGTCATTTTACATTTCTGTCAAATATATCCCACTGGAATATAACAACCACTGTCAATGCACACTGGTTTTCTTAGAAGCATTACTAACCATTAAAACCAACACTAACTGCACAAACTGTCCAACTTGAGAAACTATGATTGCACCAATCTAACATGACAAGTGATCTTTTAATGTGAGTTTCATACTAGCAACTCTCACAGGAGCTGATTAATTCCCTGAATTGAGAAAGGGTGCCACTGGAAAGGCAGTGATTCATGTATTTACCGTCAGAGCTGGTGAGTGGTTTTTGAAGACAGATGTGTTTTTTTCCATGGGTATGTGTGTGTCTGTTTATTACCTTGACGTTTCAGCCTACAGAGGAATCTGCCTGTGCTGCATTACTGGAATAGCCTTCAGTCTATCCTGCCTTTATAGATGGAATAGAAATGTTTCACTATACTAAAGCTTCATTAATTAGTTTATTTTGGTAAATGTAACTTCACCTTATTAGCATATAAAGGGTTAATAATAGATAAGAATAAGCAAAAAAAATTTTGCATAGTATGTAGGTCTTTTTCCATACAGCCGTAAACCAATAACCATATCATGGACAATAGGGTTCAGATTGGGGGGGGGCTACAGCTACCTTCCAAAGTTCACAAATATAATAGGAGCACTCTACTATCAGTGGAGTGGAGCCTTTTAGCAATTTAGCATGTGTTGCGATGAAATAAGAATATGGTTTAAGATCTGAGAAAGGAATAGCTAAACTTTCTGTAGCTAGCACAGTGCTAGCATTCCACTGGAATGAACAACTAGGCCAGGAATAAGCTGCGCCACATAACCTGCAGCCATTTGCTTGTTGCTGGGACTGGAGATGCAAGCTCTAGCTACCCATTAGCCACCAGTGTTGCTAAACTGTAATGTAGTTCAGCTAAAGTCTCCTAAACAGAGAAAAGCAGCTAAATGCAGCTGGATTACGTATGTTAATTAGCTTGCTTGGCTTCATCTGACTTCCATGTTTTCTCTTCTACTACATTGGCATGTTCTGTATTTGAATACAGACAACTTCAAAGTAAAATGCTTTCTTACCTAAATTTTAATGTTTCTGCACCTGCATGAACACATCAGTGAGCTTGATACTCATGACTACATTAACTACATTCTCTCCTTGTAGAGCAAAATTGTGCAATACTGCTAGCCATTAGCTGCTACTATTGCAGTCATGTTGGTGGGTTGGTCTATGGTTTATTTTAAACATACAAAGAATAAACAAGTAAACAAAAGAAAACAAGAAGAAGGGTATTCCACCACATATAGACATACGTACATGAAGATATTCAAAAAGTAAATGACAACAAGTCTAAAGTTATTTATTCATACTCACTTTCCACATCAACACTATTTACAACCTACCGCTCCCAGTCAGTCAGCTTCCTGCTCAATAGCTCAAGGTGTGTGTGTGTGTGTTTGTGTGTTTCAACTTTTAGGTATTTCAACAAAATCTAACAAGTGGTGGGTATATCACAACATAAAAATGTCCATGTCTCAATAACTTATGTTAGGTGTGGTCTTGGTCTGAAGATGTCAAAATGTGAACATAATGATGAAGAGGACTGTTTAGACAGAAGTCGTCTTTGAAACAGAACATTCAGAGGTTGACTCACGGTTTAGACACTTCTTTTTTTTGTGGTTAATCATCCTGTTAGAGAACAGTATGATGCTGTGTAATAAACACTTCAACACTGAAGAGTTGTGTGCATTCAAAAATATGTAAAAGGCAACGTGGACTGAACAGTGAACAGCTGGTGATCCTTAAACACATATTTACACCAATAAGAGAGGAAAACGTTGAGTCATATTGGAGTCATTTTAAGGTCATTGCTTTTTCATTGCCAAAACTTTACCTACATGGATTTTTTTTATTGTTTATTTTTAGGAACACAAATGTGTTTTTAGGGGATTAAGAACTGAAGCTTGATTTTAAGTAGCATGCAAACACACCCCTGCTGGGACGGTTCACGCAGTTTCTATGAATCAGGAGTGAGATGGAGCAACTGCAACCTGTTTTTCCTGAAATGTCAGACAACGCCACAAGTGTTTTTTTGGATGGCTGGGGTAGGCCTCGTACTTAACAGAAACTAGCTGATGAATATGCATGTCAAACTGCTATTCAAATGTGCTTATCTTTATCGGTTTTAATTAGTTCATAATGACCATTCACAACACACTCAGACCTCCAGACTGTTGCTGAGGCATTAAAGAGTTATACCACAGAGTTATAGGAATATTTCATTTTATGAAAAGCTTAATCTTACCAATGATCTGAAGCACACAGAGACAGAGTGAGAGTCTGTTCAGCAGAGATGTCATCCTCCTCAGCAGTCGCTGCTAACTGTGCACAAGTTGGAAAAATTCCAGTGCAGGACTAAAGCTCATCAGTCCAGGTAATATGATCTTAAATAACAGGCAATACAGCACGAGGCGCTCTCATTCCTCGTGCAGCTAGATCATCCTTGGTGGTGTTTTGTTCCGTTGAGATCTTAGAACCTTCCTAGGGTGGTGTCCAGGGGGCAAAATTAGTCAGTTTTGTATCTGTATAGTTGAGTCCTTCAGTGTAGTAAAGCCATCATGTTCGCACTCAGTAAAAAAAGAAGGCACAGCTTTACCTGTGTGGGATACACCTGCTTATGCTACACCTCCCTCCTTCCCTCCCTCCCTCCCTCCGTCTCTCTGTCTCTCTCTCTCTCACCTGCAAACACACACACACACACTTAAGTCGCCTTTCTGGTTTGTTTGAGGCAACATGACAGTTATTTTCTCGTCTTTACTTGTTCTGCTCAGAGGAGAGGCAGGTGAAAACAGCAGGCACAAAAACCTGTTTAAACTGCATCCAGATGACACACTGAACATCATAAACAGGAAGACCCAGACCGAAACAAAAGGTTTAAAGAAAATGAATGAACCCATAAAAGATCAAAATGAAAGTTATCATAATTTAAAACAAGAATAAACTCACCTGCCTTGGTTTTGTCCGTTAAATCTCACAAATGCACAGGAAAAGTGATCTCACGCTACCTCATAAATTAATTCCTCGGCTTTTTGCCTCATTTTTCTCTTTACTTGGATGCAAACTAATCTTTTCTCTTTGACATGCTTTTCTTTATCTGATCTGAGTCAAATTGGTACACTCGATTAAACAGTTATTTCCTA
Organism: Melanotaenia boesemani; assembly: GCF_017639745.1. Lineage (NCBI taxonomy): Eukaryota > Metazoa > Chordata > Actinopteri > Atheriniformes > Melanotaeniidae > Melanotaenia > Melanotaenia boesemani. The sequence continues at coordinate 32,515,269 of NC_055686.1, read as the reverse complement.
TTGAGGCTGGAAAAATGCAACAGCTCAGTTCACAAAGAAATCTCAATGAGACATCTGCTTTAATTTCAAAGGAGGCCATCTTTAATGTGCATATAAAACATCTTATAAGTTTTGTGTATGCATGTAACAGCTCCATGACATGTGTCCACACCATAGACACCATCACTGCCATCATGTGGTGTGAAAAAGCACTGCGTTATTTCAACTAAAACACATTTGATTCCTCTTCCACCCAGTCAGTTTCACATCTGGCCATCTTTTCCACAAACTCTGAGGTACAAACATAAAACTAGCCTATTTTAACATGAAAATCTGAACGTCTTGAATTAAACTTAAAGGGCACACGATGTGTCTAAAGCCCATAGACTTTCTCACAAAAAACAGACTTCTTTCAAAAAGGCCTAAAGAGGAAGTATCTGTGGTGGCGGTGAGAAGGAGGGGTGGCGGTGAGAGAGAGGGGGCATAGTCAGCATGTCGGTCCGGACAACAACATGACATTTCAAACCTCTACTCATATGTTTATAAAAGATATATATTTATCACAATAAAAAAGAAATAATTTAATATGTGTAACAAGAAAGGAAAAGTATGTTCTACAGGAGGAGCAGAGCATTTCTAAAAAAGATCTGCCAGGTTTTAGCTCCACTTCTCTTTTTCTGTCCTCCTAAAAATGTCCAGTACATGTTCTACAAAAGCAAATGGGGAAATAGATGCTTGTATACAAAAGCAGTGTGATGTGCAGTTTTTAAATACAAGAAAAAAAATAAAGGGTTTTGAAAGAAGACTGGACTAGTTCCTTTCCTTCACTTCTTCATGCCGATAGTTTCGTATGTGTCAGTGGCATGAGGTGTCAGACCCTGAGGAGAAAGCAAAGAGGATTTTACTGCTTCTGCTGCCTTTTCCTCTCTTTTACAACACTCACATTGAATAAAACTTACCGTATATATGCCTTCTTCAACGTTCTGATGGAAAAGGAAAAGAAAAAAGGTTAGAAACCGTAAGAAAACATGGGTAGTGAGGAAAAGCTTTCAGGCTGCTAGAGACAAAGACAAAAGAAGTGCGTAAAGTAAGGTAGGACTGAGCGCAGTTTGTGGCTGGTGATCGGAAACCAAAATGTTAAACTATTTATAATTACAAGCCAACTGGGGGGAAAATGAATCTATAGAAGCTGAAGTTATTAGTTTCGTCTCTGGTGGTTTTATTAAAGTTTAACTTGCAAAAAATGCTGCAAAAAATCATCAAGTTTAGCAAGACATTTGCTGATGGAAAAATCCAGGTGCCGTGGTCTTTTATATACACTCATCAGCTACTTTATTAACAGGCCATTACTTAATTTCTGAATAACACAATCACAAGGCAGCAGCTCAATGCATGTAGTCATGTAGACATGGTGAAGACGACTTGCTGAAGTTCAAACTGAGCATCAGAATAAGGAAGAAAAGGGAGATTTAAATGACTGAACGTGGCATGGTTGTTCGTCTGAGTATTCACTGGGATTTTCACACACAACCATCTCTAGGGTTTACAGAGAATGGTCTGAAGAAGAGAAAATATCCAGTGAGCAGCAGTTGTCTGGACCAGAATGTCTTGTTGATGTCGGAGGTCAGAGGAGAATCACCAGAACTGGACAATAGAAGATTGAGAAACGTTGCTCCATTTCAGCTCCACATTCAGATGCTAGGCTCAAAATCTGGTGGAAACATCATGAAAACATGGATCCATCCTGCCTTGGATCAACGCTTCAGGCTGCTGCTGGTGTAATGATGTGTGGGATATTTTCTTGGCCCACTTTGGGCCCCTTAGTACCAACGTGGCCTGGTTTAACCACCACAGCCTACCTGAGTATTCTTGCTGACCATGTCCATCCCTTTATGACCACAGTGGAGCATCTTCTGATGCTACTTCCAGCAGGATAATGCACCATGTCACACAGCTCAGATCATCTCCACCTGCTTTCTAGAACATGACGATGAGTTCACTGGACTCCAACGGCCTCCACAGCCACCAGATCTCAGTAGAGCAGCTTTGGGATGTGGTGGAACTGGAGATTCTCATCATGGATGTGCAGCAACTGTGTGATGCTATCATGTCAGTATGAAGCAAAGCCTCTGAGGAATGTTTCCACCACATTGTTGAATCTATGCCACCACCTTATGTGGCCTGATGAAGTAGCCGATGAGTGTATATCTGCTACCCACACGAGTAGTAATGATGTTTACCTGCTTTGGCTTTCCTTTTCCAGCGTTAGCCTCTCTAGCACTGTAGATCTGTAGAGGAAAATATTAAGATAAGTAAAACTTCAACACATTAGTCACATTTACTACTCATTGTCACTTCATCTACAGAAATTAATTCACTTCACTGACATAGTTATAGCACTGAGCACCAGCCATCCTCTAAAAACGTCTGAGGCAAACACGTCCATTAAAGTAAGTCAATATTAACTAAATGCTGCCTTAACAGGAGCATTTATGACTCGGATATTGCTGCTACATCCACTGTTATTTAATGCATGTTTTCTTCTTTTTATGGAAAGTAAATGACATTTGAAACGTGGAGAAACAATCTGAAACTGTATTCATACAACCAGATAATCAGAATCAGAATCAGAAATACTTTATTAATCCCTTGCAGGGAAATTCATGAACCGATGAGTGAAACATACAGAAGGCCTGAGTGGATGCAGCCGAAAATGACTTAAAATGTGTGTGTGTGATCCACAAAATTTTAAAATAATCAGTTTTTAAATTAGATAAAGGGCTTTCTAAAACTGTATTTAATGCCATGACCAGTATTTTGTGGCATCTTTAATTTAAAAGTTAAGCATTTGTTCACGTCCACAACGCGTTGAGTGAGCTCTGCTGAACACATGACCTCGGCCTTGGTGGAGGTAATAATTGGATCACACAGGTTTCTCATGGGTTAATTCCCTTTTCACTCTGAGCTCAGGATCATAACAAACATGCCCTTCGTGCAGCTGAGAAAGCTAAATTTAGACTCATGGCTGCATCCACAGAGCTACAGTGAAGACGGAAGTAATAAGGTTTTCACGTTTGTTTGTTTACGACACGTCACAACCTATTTTACACTCCGTCCCAGATAATGTGTTGGATTATTTTTATGTAGAACCTGTTGTTGCACGTCCTTTTACTATGAGAGTTTAATTCTGTCTTTTGTTCATTTAAATTTTTTAATTAAATTTTCATTTTGTTTGTTTAAACTTTTCCTTTTTTCTTGTCATTTTATTTAGTGAATTTTTTGCTTTTGTTTATTTTGGTTTTCTTTGATTTAGATTTAAATTTTTCTTTTGGGTTTATTTTTGTTTTTTAATCTAAATTAATTGTTTAATTATTTAAAATTTTACATTTTTATTTTCCTTTTTTTTGTTTGTTTATCTTTTAACTTTAATTTTAGAGTTAAACTTACTTTTCATTTTTAAGTTTACTCTAGCTGTTACTTTTTTATTAAATTTTTATTTACAGTTAATTAAACTTTTAATTTAACTTGTATTTCTTTAATTTATCATCTATTAAGTTTTGCACGTGCCCATCATTCATTACATTAAAATCTAACTCTTAAAAAAGAAAAAGTGATATTCATGCTGTTGCGGGCTTGGGTAAAGCCGGTGTCTGCAGTGCAAACCTTGATCCTGCAGTAGAGAGCCGTCAGGATGATGCCGTACAGAAACAAGATGCCATCCAGTATGTAGCAGATCTCAGGCTCGGCGAGAGCAGCTGAGGGAACAAGAAAATGACATTAACCCAAGAAGAGCACCTATTACCTTATCTGGTAATGTCACAAACTGTCCTACACATAGTTTTAAGATTAGACAAGATTGATGTTCACAATATTAAAGATATCGGCTAAATATCAGAAACTGAACACTGAGGTTGTTTATTAAATAAAAATGTTTAAAAAACGGATTTGAAAGCAGCTGCAGACTCAGACTCCTGGAACTGGACTTCCACTTTTAAAAAGCGACTGTGACGGTGATGCCGTTGCATGGGCTTCTGCACAACTGCCTTATTAGGCAACAGCGTTGTCACCATCTTAGATTACAAAGCCTGCAGCCATTCCTGGAACAATGAAGCAAACTGTATGTGTTACAATGCTATGGAGACTAAAAGTGGAAATCAGGGATTATAGATCAATAACTCCCATCAGAAGAGTAAAATGGGACTTTTTAGGATCACATACTTTTATACAGTCAACTAAATCTTGCTGATAATGCAGGAAAGGTAAAGTAGGTGAAGGATCACGTTTTAGAGATTTAACAGATTTCCTCTGTGAACCCCCTACAGATGCTGTCAGATAAAATACTAAAAATATGTCATTTGCAGGCCCTATGAGGGAAAACCTGCAATATCTTTGCAGTGGACATAATAAGATTAAAAAAAAAGAAACGTACATCCTTGAAATAAAAGAAAAACTTCACCTCTAAATCTCACTCACTGTTGGTGAGGTCAAACTTATGTTAAATTTAACTTGAGAAGAAAAAGTCTTGAAACTTTCACTTCACCTGCGCACCATGCACCAAAAGCTGAGGCAATGCAACAAGCTCTGGTTGGCCAAATGATGAGAAACTTCAGCTCAGACACCTGATTGCTACAGGCTGATTAGAGTGTGATGTGGGTGGGTGGCTGTGTGCAGATTAAGAAAAAAATAAGCTGTCATTATCTTTACTCCCTTTTTAAAAACTCAAAGCACATTCTTTGGACTTTTCATTACATAAGTACATTCTTCTCCTTTCCTATGGGAGAAAGGCAGCATGGCTCAGTGGGTAGAGTGGTCTTCCTGCAGCCCAAAGGTTTCCGGTTCGATCCTGGCCCAGAGAACTCTTGTCAAGGTGTCCCTGAGCAAGACACCGAACCCCTAATTGCTCCTGATGGGTCATGGTTGAGCGCCTTGCATGGTAGCTTCCACCATCAGTGTGTGAATGGGTGAATGTGATGTACATGTAAAGTGCTTTAGATAAAAGCGCTATATAAGTACAGGCCATTTACCCACTTTCTTTTCCCTAAATAAATTCAAGGAAATGATTCACTTCTTTAAAAGTCTCATGATTTTTCACCACTATTACTACTCACTTTCAGACTCGGTCCACTCTATATTTGGTTGAACTTTACCCTGAAAACCTGGCCCGGTTAAGATAATCAAACATAACATCTTTCAAATCCAACGAATGGGTTGAAATGTTTGGACTGAGCTCTCCTCAGCTGGTAATTTTCCTCCATAAATGCGACGTGCTGTCTGGTATCTGCACCAACATCTCCTTTAGTTTCCGCAAGACTCAAACAGTGCAGGTTTAAAGGAAGTAAACCCCCTCAAAATAAGTAATAGTGTCAGATGAACATGTCACTAATATGTGAACATGTTCCAGCTCATCACACCTTTTTTTTTTTTGCTTTTGTTTTTGTTAAACCAAGTTTTTTAAAAAACTACTGTATTTTCTCCTTCTTGCACCAATTTAAAGCCACAAAATTAACAAAATTAAAACAAATCTTCTAAGTAATGACATTGTCACCTAATACTTTGCTTTAATAGGGAATTTATACATTTCTATTAAATTTTTTTAACAGCCACCAACTGAATTTGCCTCAAGTGGGTGGTCTGCTGTGGTTTACAGTAAAAACTGAAATACTTTAGGTGCAACATCTCACATACTTTACAAACCTGTTTGACACACCCAGACACACAAAAATTTTTTCAAATCTTTATCATTGTAAATGATAATTACTATTAAAAAACCTGATCTGTTTCATGAGAAAACTGATTTGCACAAAATGACCAAATTAGTGCACTTTAAAAACAGATAAACTTTACTTATCTCCATTTGTTTTTGGTTTGTTATTTGTAAATAAGCAATTTTGAATCTTGGTGCACATTTAAAATTTTTTTTCTTTTCCAGTGCATTCAAATATACAACTTCAAAAAACATAGCAGCGTTAACTTGGCTTAGATGGAACTGAACCTGTATGTTTGGTAAAGGATGTGCATGAAAAGTGTGCTAATAACTGCAGCAGTTTGTGGTCAAACACACCATGTGTGTCCATCACCACAAGCTACAACAAGCCAACGGGGTCAGTTTCTCTTTTCACAGGAACTGCTGTGGCGGCTGCATCTCTGCTGCCTACAACGGACGTAATCAGGCCAAATGTCGAACAAGTTCGCTGTTTTTAACCAACGTGTTGCCCTCTGACAAAAACACTGAATATCCTGGAGATAAACATGTCTTAACATTATTTAATATGGTTAACTTCATGCAGCTGGAAAGTGGAAAGTTTCTTTATTTTTAATCCTGGTTAACCGTACACACATCGCAGGTGTTACTGATCATATTGACTAAGTTAGACTGTTTGGAAACGCCACCACCTATAAAACTTTATTTTTACTTTTCATTCCAACTCACCTGCTCTGCCAAAGCTCATCCACAGAGGAACTGCCACCAGTACTGGGTTCATACCCGACACGGTCATCGCGACGGAGTCTCAACGTGGGTTCAAACAAGCTGCTCCTTCAGCAGACGGCAAACGTGACGACCTGTTGCTGTGTTCTTTCCTCTCTGCCTTCTGGTGAAGACTCAAGTATTGCATACTTCACACCAAAGAGGGGAAGTTGTGGTCGGAGCTCTAAGTCCACTTGTCTCAGATCTCGTCAGACCACTCCCCCTTTAAATACCAAACCAGAGGAAAAAAAAAAAAAGACACTGCTGCTGGCATGTTTTAATATTCAAACAGATCGAGGAAATGAAGCCGTCAAGAGAAAAACGTTACAACCAACACGACGTCACTGAAAACAAATCAAGTCTTATGTTTCAGAGATAAAATATTTATTAGGACGTTGTACATTAATGATGATAAAGCAGAGACTTCTGTTGAAAACTAGAGTGAAAACAGGAAGAGCGCGACATGTGACAGAGAAAGAAGCCTCTTCATTGTCAGCAGCGCTATGCTAACGGTCAACCTCACCAAACACGATATCCTGTGTACCTGCAATGAAGAGATGAAGGAACGAGTGAATAAAAAAAAACTTCTGCATTCACTTCCTACAGCAGCTCCAAAAAGTTGAGACATCGTGTGAAATGTAAATAAAAACAGAATGCAATATTTCCTTCCTATTAGACCACAGACGTCATCAGATGGTGAAACGGACATTTTACTATTTCATGGAAATATGAGCTGATAGTGAATCTGATGGCAGCAACACGTCTGAAAAAGGTTTGAACAGGAGCAACAGAAGGCTGGAAAATTAAATGGTACAAATCAGGAACAATTGGAGGAGCATTTAACAGCTAATTAGGTTAATTGGTAACAGGTCAGTAACATGACTGGGTATGAAAGGAGCATTTCAGAGAGGCAGAGTCTCTCAGATGGGAAGATGGACAGAGGCTCACCAATCTTAGACAAAACATTGTGGAACAATTTCAGACAAATGTCTCAGATTTTTGAAAATCCCTCCATATACAGTGTATGATATTATCATAAGATTCAGAGAATCAGGAGGAATCTCTGTATGTACGGGACAAGGCTGAAGTTCAAAACTTGATCCTGGTGATGTTCAGGCCTTCAGGCAGCACAGCATTAAAAAACAGACATGATTCTCTACGGGAAATCACTGCATGGGCTCAGGAAAAGGTCCAGAAATCACTAGCTAGGCTTACATGGAAAAATATTTAATCTATCAAATAGAAATGAATCTAATCAGAGATTCCAGCTGACATGTGTACATGGACACTAAATAAAGGGATCCATCGGTTGTGTGTTTACATGATGGAAAGGTTTAATATGATTTTAACACTGTTGACATGTTTTGGCACGTGTACTAATTCAGAAAAAGAAGACTAAATAGATTTGAACAAATTTGATCAAATATCTGCGTGAACAACTTGTTGTTCGGAGCATTTCGACTGTCAACACGCTACATAATTCTTACCTATTTCAGAGTTTCCTACAAATACGTATCCACAGCAGACCCGTTCTATTTTGCTGCTGCTATTTTTTAAGTTTTTCCTTGAACTCACATCTGTGAAGCTCCATCAATGCTGAAAAGTACATGGAGGTTTTAGAGCAACATCTGCTCCCATCCAGACAACGTCTCTTTCAGGGAAGACCTTGCAGATTTCAGCAAGACAATGCTGAACCACATCCTGCATCCATCACAGCAGCATGGCTTCACACGGCAGCTGAACTGGCCTGCCTGCAGTCCAGATCTTTCACCAATACACAACATCTGGAGCATCATGGAAGCAGAAATCCAGCAACCCAGGTCCAGCACTGTAGAGCAGCTAGAATCCTGCATCAGACCAGAATGGGACAACATTCCTCTCCTAAAACTCCAGAACTGGTCTCCTCACTTCCCAGATGTTTACAGACAGATGTTAAAAAGAAGAGGGGATGCTACACAATGGTAAACATCACCCTGGAACTACTTTTTACAGACGTGTTGCTGCCATCAGATTCACAATCAGCTCGTATTTCCCATGAAATGATAAAATATCTCAGTTGTTTATCTTCTACTGGAAAGTAACTATAGGCTGATGAGTTTGCAAATCATTGTATTATGTTTTTACTCACATTTCACACAGCATCACAACTCTTTCTGGAACAGGTTTTGTAAAAACAACAATAATTTTCTTACCTATAATGGCCACCACATCAGCCAACATGTGTCCCTGGGCCATTTTATCTAAACCAGCCTGGAAAGAGGTAAAAAAAAAAAACATATTAGCATTCACAACAACCAGCAACCACTGTGCCTGCTAGATGAGCTCATATAAAGTCAATTTTCATTATTCATGAGGTTGTGGCCTAAAGTCAACATGCTAGCTCCTCTAATAGTTTGTTTATGCAACGTAAAAGACTTTTTTAGCCTTGCAAACCAAAATTCAAATGACTGCTCAACTACACTTCATGTACCCATGAGCTAAAGAGATGAAGAGGAAGGTGAGAAGAGTTTCTGTGCATGTTCAAAAATGTTCTATATTACTTAAGAAAATGTAGTTAATGAAGTAAATGTAGCCTTAAGAAAAAGCCGTTAAGATTGCTAAATAATTGATAACCAGTGTATTTAACATTTCAGCATTCTGTGAAGTTTTAAATTCGCACCAAGTGAGCAAATCCAGGAGCTTTGATCTTGCAGCGGTAAGGTCTGCTGGAGCCGTCTGAAACCAAGTAAACGCCAAACTCCCCCTGCAAGGCCACACAAAGGGACAACAAAAACTAAATACACTGTCAAGAATGTTAGACAAGTTGCCACAGAAAAATTCATGGAGAATCCAGTCACATTTATTGAGGAACATTTGAAATGGAAACTATAGTTCATTTTAGCCTGACTGGCCACTTTATTAAGGTTCACCGGTTTATTTACTTGTTAACACAAACAGCTAATCAGCCAATTATATGGCAAATAAGCAAGATTTAACTAACGAAATGACCTGTGAGTGTATGTCAAAGGTCTTACATATATTAATTTATTGGGCCTTTTCTTACCTTAGGAGCCTCTACAGCTGTGTATGTGGCCCCTGGGGGCACCTGGTAGCCCTCTGTGTAGAGTTTGAAGTGGTGGATCAGAGACTCCATGGAATTCTAACAAAAGAGCAGGTATGAGATATATGTAGCAAGACAATCACACACATATATATATATATATATATATATATATATATATATATATAAATAAAGCTGAGAGGAAGCTCTTCCCACCTTCATCTCCGACCTCTTTGGTGGGGCCACTTTGGCGTCATCCACCTTTATCTCCCCCTCCGGTATCTTGTTGAGCGCCTGGTGCATGATTCTCAGGGACTGCCTCATCTCCTCCACTCTGCACAGATACCTGGACCACATATGCATGCAGAGAGAAACGACTGGGAGTTATAAATGCTGATGTAACAGATAACCAGCCCACATCCAGGCTTGATAAATGACTCGAGGATCACATGATGAGTTGTGTGCGTAGCGGTTGTGTTATACGTTTCAGGGCCAGTTCTACAAATTAAGATTTGTGGCTTTTCAAGGTAACTTAAGGGGCAACTGATGGTTTCCGCTATTATACAGCTGTTTCATTATTTATTCGGGTTGTATCAACACGCAACTGATGCTAGAGCACGAACCTGCTCTGTGATTGACTTTCACTCATCTTTATCAGAAATGCATTGCCAGAGGAGCCTAAATCAGAGACTGCTAACTCCACAGATTGTCCACTGTCAGGAATAAATGATTGTGATTGGTCATCTGCTGTCAGCTCCACCCATTTTACATCAACATACATATAAAGACTCAGAAATCCAGGGTTTTCAGTATCATAGAACGCCTTGGAGAGATCTCCATTGTTTGTTTTAGTTAAACTTGTTTTATAGTACAGGTGCCAGGGGACATTAAAACACAGAACTGAGATCTGGGTCACTTGTAGTTTGGAGATATCCAGATCCTAAGAGATAACTGCTGTGGGACTTCCTGCAGATTTGTCCTAGACAATGGGTGTGAATCTCTGGTCTGGTTCTGAACTGGTTTGATTCCTACAAGAAAGACAGCGACTGCTTCGTATCAACTATATCTACTCAATAGAAGATCACGTGGAGTTCCCCAAGGCATCATTTTGGGCCCAAATTGATGCACGCTCAGTTTCACAAATCCATGAAAAAATGACATTTGTAGGATTGTAGCCCTTGAAATACCAGATGGATAATTTATTATATTAAAAACACACACACACACACATAACAAAAACTATTATTTTCCATAATAATAAATAACAGGGCGATAGGGCTTTGACGGTGATTAGAGGCTTGACCATGTCAAAGATTAGAAGCAAAACTGTTTCCATTGCATTTGTATTTTTTATGCATCAGATACTCCCTCTGGGGACTTTCGTGGCAAAATATGCTACAAACTACATACTTTAATCTCACAGTCATCACAGATTAGAAACACTCATTCTTTAATGTCAGCCTTTCATTTGGAGAAAAGTTAGTGATGATTTTTACTGGATTCCACATGATTCGACTGGATAGCTCAGTTGGTAGAGCATCCGTCTACCATGCAGGAGTTCGATTCCCCTAAAGACGAATAATAACACCTTCCAGTTGGGTCCTTTGGCAAGACCCTTAACACTACTGGCTAACCACTGTATATAAAAGCGTCTGCTAAAAAGTGACTGTAATGTAATGATTCAACTGATGCCCAATTGTAGGGAAATGCAAGAAATTCTTGAATTTTTGCCAGTTATATTATGGAGCTACTAAGGGGCATTAAGAGTGATTTGATTGTGTGTGAGTTTGAAATAATTTCTGATTATTAAAGTGTTGATTAGGAAATAATTTCACGTGTACACCGGAAATAAAATAAACTCCTGGTAGTCCTACAGCTCCATAATATAACTGGTAAACATTAGGAGAAAACATTAGGAAACCAGTTTAATCTGATGGAATCCAGTAAAAATGTCAAATATCACTACTTTTCTTTAAATTGAAACGCTGACATATAAAAAAAAAAAAAGAATGGCTTTAAATTGGAACGACTTTTAAATTAAAATGTTTTAACAGAAGTCAATGGGGTATTTTGGGGTACTTTAGGCTATGAAGATCCCCAGAGGGCATTTCTGACACTACAGGAAAAATAAGAAATTTTAATGAATAATTAATCATTCAAATAATTAAACTGGCATTTAAAGGGTCCAAAAAGCCTTAAGATTGTTGAACACTGAGCATGGATATTTTTGGCAATGAAGGTCACAAGAGGGTGCAAAATGCATCCAGAGAGCATAAAAAAAGACGAAGGAAAAAGACCATGGATTTCGAAAGATCTGACTAAAAGAAAAGTCATTGCAAAAAGTCATGCCACTTGCTACAACACAGCCGAATAGATCACCAAATGAAATAAAACAAATAAAAAGTTATAAACAATAAAGGGAAAGCCACTGAGATTTTGACATTTATGTGCAAGACATTTAGTACCTTATGTAAATAATCAGTGGAGCCAATTTCAGGGACAGAAACCAAGCCAAACAGCATGTCTCTTTCTGAACAGCTAATAATTTAACTGCTTATAATTCGGGGGGGGGGTCTTTTATTATGCTTTCACCTGTCATAGCAGTCTCCTTTGCTTCCAATTGGCACGTCAAACTCCACTTCATCATACTTGTCATAGGGTTGGGACTTCCTCAGATCCCATTTAATTCCTGAGCCTCGCAGCATCACTCCACTGTAAACAGGATTTATAGCAAAAATTCATGTAAAAACACCTTTTAAAACAATTTAACTTCATTTGTGAGCATTTATGCCATTTATCCAATACAAGGATTTACCTGAAGCCATAGTTGAGGGCCTCCTCAGCCGTGACAACCCCGATGTCCACAGTACGATTCTTCCAAATACGATTGTTGGTCAGCATCTGTGCAAAGCCCAACATGACGCTGCATTTAGCAAATCTGCTGAGTCACATCTAACCACCGAGGTTTTAACAGTCACATCTGGTGTCATTTACCTCTTCAACTTCATCGATTCGCAAAGAGAAACTCTTGCACCACTCATAGATGTCATCCATCAGTCCAAGAGGCATATCCTGGAACAGATAAATGAGAAGCAGCATTTATTGATTTATAAATAAATTATTTCCACACTGACCACATAAGGAGGTCTGATTATGAGAAATATCCAACACACTCTCCTACCTGATGAACACCACCAGGCCTGACGTATGCTGCATGCATCCTGGCTCCAGACACTCGCTCATAAAACTCAAACATCTACAAGGACACAAACAGAAACAACTTCTTTGGCTTTGTGATTAAATTATTTAACTGACAGGTTTGCGTTTTTTTCAGCAGAGTTAGGCTTTTTATTAATTTCCTGGCTCGAACCAAAGTAACTGTCAAGATCATTTAAGGCTCTAAAGACCACCAACAAGATGTTTTTAACTAAGTTTATAATTAAGATTTAAACTAAAAATGTTAAATCTTCTTTTACTCAAGAAACAATCAAAGAGCAATAAAGGGGGAGTTACTAAAGAAAGAAATAAAATAAGGAAAGAGTACGTAAAGTAACATTTCAATAGTTCAGTTGGGAATTTTACTCATTACGACATATAAATTGATGAAGACTAGGAAAATAGTGTTTAACCTCTTCATCACGAGACCTACTTTTTTCTGCTTCCTGTTTGACAAACCCAAATAAATGCAGTATATCTCCATGACTACAAGGGCTGTATGTATAATCTTGTTCTCTACAGAAAGGTGAGACATGTCAGGTTACTACAGAAGATAAGTGTTACTGTTTCAGAGTAACACGTATCTTGTAATTCACCTAGAATACAGTAGAAAATGTTAATGGTTATCTCCCCCAAAGAGAAAACCAAATTACCTTAAGTGAAAACCAGAGGATAGAAGCCCAGTTCATATAACATAATAAACACATAATAATGCCATATAAGTCAGAATCTGGAGAATCCAGGGATTTTTTTGAGCTGCTAATAAGACATCTTTGTTTTAATGGTCCGGCCAGTTCAGGTCAGCATTTCCACTGCAACTCTGCTACTGGCATGCAGGGTTTAGACCTAGGTTTAAATGTCCAGCGTAGCGTCATACTAGTGCGACGACAACAAATGTGATGCTACAAACATCAATGGAGACCAATCATCAGCTCGTTTTTGCTCTGCTTAGCTTTTGGTTCTTTGTACGAACGATAAATGCTGCATTGTACGACCTTACTGTTGTTTGAAGCCATCCTTTTCCTATCGTCTTTCCAACTGAACCATGAACTGAACAGCAACACTGTTTGTTTCGCGCTTGCTTTTGTCGTGGGCGGTGACGTTTTTGTCTGCCAATCAATGGATTTTATCATTAGATTCCAGTAGCTCCGCCTTAACCGTACGATAGCATTTTCCTATGGACCTATAACTGAAGGAGGCCCATAAATGGCGCTGTATGGTTCAGTTGTATGGGCCCATTTTATAATAGAAACACACAACTATAGCTTCCTGGACTGCACTGGTCGAACCGAACCGCTCAGTGGAAACAGAGCTTTAGTTTTTACAGTTTTCCAACATGGATCACGCCACATCTGCATTACGACGCATCGTAGAAATGATTAAATTCAACGTCCCTAGTGACTGATGGCGTTTATTCTACCAACTCTTCGTCAAGTGAAGGACAGAATCTTTTTCCATTGGCCATGTGTGAATCTACTCCTATAAAGTAAAGCTGTGTAGAGAACAGCTGTCAGGCTGTTAAGAGTCAAACAAATGTGAACAATTGTTTGAAAATGATCCGATCTGAGCACAGTCCAGGACTGATGTGGCATTGTACTGACCTTTTCTCTTTCCTCAAACATCCAAAAGAAGGGCGTCATGGCACCGATGTCGAGGGCGTGTGTGGTGACGGCCATGATGTGGTTCAGGATGCGAGTCAACTCTCCATACAGAACTAGAAACACAGCGCAGAACACAACCAGCGTTTAGAGCAGGGCTACTTCATTCGGTCCTACGAGGGCGCAATCCCCCAGGTTTTCCATGTATCCCTGCTCCAACACACCTGAATATATATTCATAAATACAACTCCACCAAGGCGGAGCTCAGGTATTCAGCGGCTTTGCTTTGTTGGCAAACTAACTAAAAAGGTTATGGACATATTTTGATTAAATAATCAGTGATTCACTAATAAAAAGCCCAAAAAAAAACATTTAAAACATGAAAACGTTTTTACTGTTCATTAAACATAAAACAAGACTAACAGCCTCTTGGGAAATTTATTTTGGCACCTTTGTTTTCCTCCATTCAGTCAAATTTTCTGCTAAATTGATCAAATGAAAAGAAAAAAATAAATTTAAAAAACAATTCTAGGCAGACACCAGCTGAGCTGCTGGCACACAGAGGGAACCCCAGATAACATCTATTCATTATTATTATTATTATTATTATTATTATTATTGAATTAAAACATTTATTTTAGGCAATCTAAATTTAGATTGCCTAAATGAATGTTTGAATGAACAGCAGTGAGTGGAAAAAGCTGTCTGTGAGCAGCACCTCTGATCCACTGTGCGCGGGGTGGAGCCTGGATGTTAAGCAGCTTCTCCACGGCCAGAGAGTACGCCTGCTCGTTGCACATCATGGAAACATAGTCCAGACGGTCAAAGTAGGGCAGAGCCTGAAGGAGGGGAAAAAACAAAAGAGGAACTTTCAGGAATTAAGCAACACATGATGTGATGGCAAAAAAAAATCCTGAGCCTGAACATTTTTAAGATGTTTCTCAATGGTCGGCGCTATAATTGATCTGAAATATTATCGAACACAACACATCACACACCAACGTCCTGTTTAATCCATGGCTTTTTCACATGGTAATAGTAATACTCCATGTGACTACGATATGGTCCTCACACGTGATGCTTCTAATATCCAAAAGTAAAGATTTCCAAGTAATCATTGACAGAGTGAATATACTACACCCTGTGCAGGAGTGACCATGGTAATTATCTGTGCTGCAGACGGGCAAGGCTTCATTTGTAATGCAGATTTAGGCTGTTTGGAGTCCGACCTGAGCTCATGCTCATTTTCTATCACGCTGTTCTTGGTAGCATTATCAGATACGGTACGGCTGCATGGTTCAGCACATTAACAGTTCAGTCTAAATCTAGACTCACAAATATTGTGAAATAAGCAATGAGTGTAACTGGGTCAAATATTCAGTAACCAGTAGCTGCTCTGTACTGGGAGGCCTAAGTACAGTCAAGCCAGCAATGGATGCAAGCTGATGTCAGATGGAGGAACATCCATCACTGATCACTACATCTGATCTGACTTCCATCACGTCTGACAAAGGCTGAAATTGCAACGTGTGACAGCGAAGTTAAACCACCACTCGTTTACAGAATTATAGATCTACTCCATGACTGTAGCAGCAGTGATGAACTCCTACATGCTGTTCTACATCAACGCTGAAAAACATCATTGGCTGTTTGTTTTTTCAAATTATTACACGCACTACCTAATTACTTACTAAAATTTAGGCCTTAAAATTCTCATTGGTCAGAACCTGTTCATATTTTACCTTCATGGCTCCTAAAAGGTAAACCTCCCTATCCAACATCTGTACAACACCAATGATTTAGAGAAGAAATCCTCTTGTTTAATCTGGACTATCTAATTAAAACGGGCTACTGTTTTACATCAATATCCTGCTAGTCTCCTCCTCCTCAGCATAAGCTAAACGATTAACAAACAACAAGAGAGACAGAGCTGGCACAGAAAAGCCGATCAGCTCATCACCAACAGTCCTGACATGATTCAAGGAGCAACGGGAGAGGGAGAAGAGAGTCACACATACACTCTGTCATGTCATCGGTATCTAACAGACGTCTGCTGATAAGAAAAATCTGCACAAACTTGTGCCTTTGGTTCAGTACCTGCAGGTAGGTCTTGTACTCAATTAACTTTTCAGTGCCGCGATGAAGCAGGCCGATGTGGGGGTCACACTTCTTGACCGACTCTCCGCTCAGCTCCATCACCAGACGCAGCACGCCATGAGCTGCAGGATGCTGAGGGCCGAAGTTAATGGTCAAGTTGGAAACATCCTTCTCTGCAGGAGGATCTTTGTCTGAAGGATGAAGAAATAATGGTGAAAAGGATGAAAAAAAAAATTTTTTTCTTACAGAAATTGGACAGAAAACGTCTCCTTTGTCACAATATGTTTAAACATACAAAGATCGACTATAAAAACGAATCACGTGCTTTGAATCCTGATTTATGCATAACTTTATTGTGTGTGTACCATTCCATGGAGGTGGTTTCCATTTCTCATTAAGAGCAGTGGGGTACATCACAGCCCCAGCATAATGCTCCATCCACTCCACGTCTGGCTGCCATTGTTTCTGCCTGTAAAAAAACAGTAAACATGTTGCTAATGTGAGCAGAAAGTAGCTGGTGGTGACTTTCCAGCCTACAGAGATCTTTGCCAAGATCCCAGACCATTAACCTAATGATTCAAGTGCGAGTTAGGGGACACTTCTCTGGTTCCTGATGATGAGAAGTTTTAATCTAAATCTGTGGGTGATGCAGACAGAAGAGGCCCATCATTTGGGCTATACACTGGCTGCCAGCCTGATGACAGATTATCAGATCCAGCTAATACAGGAAACATGCCGTATACAGACATACAGTCATATGACAGCAAAACACGCAGTACCAGTGCCAAGTGTATTAACAATAAACCATAACGTTTCTAGCAGCCTCTTTTACAAATGGGTTCTTCTGCCAATTTACTGTTTGAGTCTGTTTACAGCTTGTTACTAGAAAATGCTTTTCACCAAAAATCATTTTAAAATTTGTGTCACATATTTGTGATTGAACATACTTTCACCTTCACAAAAAAGGCTATTAGAGTCATTGGGAGGTAATGCTGGATGGGATACTGGTTCACAAAGGAAATTGGTTTTTCTTTTTCTCATATGAATGTCTCTCATACCACAAACATCAGTTAAAACGGTCTGAACAACATTGGGAATGTGGTGCAGCTGGGGAGACCTTTCTTATTGCTGCACCAGCAAACCTGCAGCAGAGCAGCTGTTTGAGGGGGGACCTTTTTCATTGTTACACCACTAAATCTGTAGCAGAGTAGCTGCGTTATTTGACATGTTGAGCAGCAAAGTGAAGCTGTGGCAGACTTTGAACATGATGACACAGAAAAAAGGAGCTCTGTCTGTTGTCTGGAGATACGTTGGTTATAAAAAGGTCAGATGTAGACCAAACTACTAGTTACTGAAAGTGCTGTTGAGATGACGTTATGACAGGAGGCGGCAACACAAGCAATTTCCTGAACCATCTTAGCTGGAGACACAAACTTTAAAGTACCACAAATGTCTGAATTTAAGATCAGCATCTTCCATATCCTCAGGCAAAAGTTGGAGGACACTTAAGTCAGATGTCATTGGTACATGTGTTTGCTATATGTACTGACTACAATAAAAGAGGAAGAGGTGGATGGAGATGACCAATCAATGAAAAGACCTGGTTCTGATAAGATCTGTGGAGAAAGACAGATTCAGGGCGAAGATTAAGACACTGTGGACATTCAAGTGTTTTCTTTTTGTATAAACTAAAAATCTCATGACAATGTAATAGTCTCTTCTTACTAGGCCTGAAAGATTCTTCAAAAGAAAAAAAAATTTATTGCAATTTTCTGACGAATATTGTGATTTAATCTGTTAAATTCCGGCTTCAGTTCAGTGTTTGTGCAAAAATATATTTTCTACATGAGATGGAGGATTATCTGAACCACCAAACACCCCTTTTTCCTCCTTATCTATGAATATTTTGACAGTTTATGCTCCCTTACGTACGCAAATAGGGATGTCCATTTCAAACATCGTCATACATGTCCTTCCTCCTACTTCCATGTGTTTTGTGTTGCCATGGCTGCTGAGTCAGTTCCTCCACTAAAGTTGATAAAAAGTTCAATAGAAAAAGTTTCCTTTCCTTCTTTTTATAGCATATCATGCAGCGTAATACTACAGTCATTACTTCCTCCCAACCAGTCAAAAACTCAGACCCAGGCACGCTCAGTCACCAAACCCTTGTCCATCTCAAACCACAACAGAGAGCATGTGTACTGCAAAAGATGTGAGTTGATTTTACCTACAGTTTGTTTTGTTCTTGTTAAGTGGAGTTTGTTTACATGGTTGCCTAGTCCTACTAGTTTATGAGCTACCTAACGGCCAATTTGCACAGAGTCCATGTGCACCGTGTTCGGGTTTTGTTTCAACCTCTGCGGCATGTCAACTCACACCGGGAGCGTGTCAGACCCAGAGCGTCTGTGAAGGCAGTCTGCGTAGCTGGATACACAACAACACTAAATCACTCCACTTCCACACAGATGATTCTGAAGCCTCAAAATGAGGACAGACTAAAAACAGCTTTTATCATACTGCAATAAATGTTTTAAAAGCTGCTGAGACAATACACATACTGTACATATTGCACATATGTGTGTGTGTGCATATATATATATACCTTTGGGTTGACACTTCAATTTTGTTGTATTGTACAAAGACAAATACAGATCTAAGTAATTATTGCTGCCACAAATGACTGTTTAAATCAAATACTAATTTATTATTTAACACGGTGCTTCCAATAGTTTGTCAAATCTTTGTACATAAAACAGTGCTTATCATTTCCACAAGTCACTCTGGTGATAAAGTTAATTGAGTTACCAAAATTGTGTGTAATTTGCAACAAACATGAACACTGATCAAAAGATGTCATGTGAAAAGCCAAATTCTGAGAGAATATTTTTCCAATTTTGAGTCTTGATTTACCGTTTTTGAATTATTTTTTATTTATTTGTTGCACATTAAATTAATAGGTTTTACACTTAATATTAATTTCTTTTCGTGTATTTCTCTGCTGTGTAAAACCGTTTTCGTTGCATTTCTGTATGAAAAGTCTTTAAATAAAACTAGATTAACTTAGATTTTACATTACGACACATGGTAACGTAATACAATAACAAACCTTGTGTAATATGTTTAAGTCACCTTGGCTTTCTGACATAAAACCCATAGAAACTACAGGGATTTAGAAAGCTAAGCTCAATAAAGACTTGAAACACCTTTATTAATGTAAATCTCTCATTCATAATGATAGGATTTTATATTAATGACACTCAGAAAGACGCAGTTCACGCTTTTCTTTGAAAATATGTGTGAGGTGAGGTAAAAACTGACAACCCATCACATCTTACCAGAAGCTAGAAACGAGCCGACTGGACACCAAAAAAGCTTAATCAGCCAAGGAATAAATGCGACCCTTTTCTAGTTGACTGACTGTTTTAGAAAAATGTTTCTATTCACGGTGACAACTCCAACTGTGGTAGACTTGTCAAGTTTAAACAGACACGACGTTGGCTTATGTAGCATCATGCTAGCATTAGCATTTGTCCCTGCAAAGTTGTGCAGAGCTCAGGCTGAGACAGCAAACTGAATAAAGGTCTAACCAAATGTCACGCTCAGGGTGTTTGTTCACATACCTGTTCTGCAGGACCGTACAGCCAGGACTCAACACATTATTGCCTATTATTAATTTTGTTGAAGGACGTCCTAGCTTGGTCAGCGACCTCAACATTGTCGCCGCCATCTTGGCTGTTAGACAACCTCCGGCTGATGACGTAAAGGAGTTTCTTCTTCTTTATATTTAGAAACTCAGTGGGAGAGGATGCTGCCACCTGTTGGCTAAAAGCAAACAACTTCTTAAATCGTATGAAAAACATATTCTTTATAAACCTGGTGAGTTTTTTATAGGCACAACCTACACATTCCTCTCTGCTGCTCCTACAAATGCACTTTTCATACAAAATGTGGCTCCATTTAAAAGTGATATATATATATATATATATATATCATTATCTGTCTATGATTATCTGTTTAACAAAAACCTAAGTCAGTTTGTCCTTCAACAGCTTATAAAATCACTTTTTATTATAACCTGAAGTAACAGTTTTCTGTGTGACGTTATCAGCGTCTCACATGGTTGAGGAGAAATTTGGGTCCAATTTTTGAAAATATTTCTTCAGTTAATTGAGATTTGCTGCATATACTGTATTTATACATGGCCTTGTCAAAGTCCCACCACAGCATTTCAGTCAGGTTAAGGTCTGGACTTTAACTGGACCATTGCAACACTTCTCTTCATTTTCAGTCATCCTGTTGTAGATTTGTAACTGGAGAAGCATTGGACAACTGGGTTAATTAGCAACAAGTCAGTAGCATTGCTGGGTACAAAATGAGCATTTGAAAGAAGCAGAGTCTCTCAGATGTAAAGATGAAGAGATGTTCATCTGGAACAAACTGGGTCTAAAAGTTGTGCAACAATTAAAAATAATATTCTTAAACTTTTTGTTTTATGGGGAGTAGAAGGAACTTAATGCTTATCCAGTGAAACAATTGTTTTCTTATGTATACAACATACTACATATAATAAGATATTCATACATATACCTATTAAATATATAGTACAAATTTATTTTATCTATACATTTTAGATAAACTGCACCACAAGTGTTTGCTTTTAGAGATTTGTTGCCATCAAAAAAGCATTAAATTCTGTTTTTATTTATATTTTATATCCTAACTCCTGGGGATTGGGGTATAAATATTCTTCTAATAAACCTTTAAAGCCTGAATTTATTTACAATTTTAAAAACAAAAAAAGAATACAGGGAAAAAAATCAGGAGAAAAAGTAAAGACTTAAGCAAAATGAAGTCTAATTTAGAATTAAATAAATCAGTGACAATAAGATTAATAATAAATCATATAAAAATAAATACATAAATATGAGTTAATTAAGGCAAATAAATAAATAAATAAATAAAAGAGAACTAGGTATAAACACATAAAATAAATAAAGGCCAGAAGTACCTTGATACGACACCAGGCGTTAAACCCTATAAAGTATACTAAAACAAACATCTTTCGTAAAGAAGACAAACTCAGCATCTTATAAAAAACAGTGCTTTATTTATGTAATACTGTGGAAAAATAATTACATACCATTTTTAAAAAATATTGAAGATAATGAAATAAAAAAATGAGTTTGATAATGTTCGTTGTACATCTGTTGAAGTTTTCTCTGCTACGAACAGTACAATAAGATAAACATTGGATTTTTTCCTAAATTCAAAGACACAATAATACAGGATACAGTCCTACCAGAGGTATAAAAGTACTGTAACAGGATTGTGGGAGAAATGATATGGACATGTACAGAAACACACCTGCACACTTAAACACAGACATGCATGCACACGTATTACATACGTGTGCATGCATTCAGTCATTCACACTCCTATACAAACACACTGTACAAATTGATGCACCCCTTTTATCTCGTTTTCTCACACTTACACACTCACACACACACTACTACATGTCAATATTGTGAACAAGCCTTCATTAAACCTCTCCGAACACATTCTCCTCTGGCCGTTTTTTTGGCAGACAGACAATGAGGAATGACTCAAAAATGGAAATGTATGACATGCTCCTCTATAAGGCCACTCTAAACCCATCATCCATGTTCTTTTACTGTCCATCTGCACCAGGCCTGAAGTCCAGAGCTTGAAGAAAAAAAACTAAATAAGAAAAAAAAAATGCCTCAAGCCCTGCCCCAGCCTGGTTTATAAAGCAACATCCGCCAATAGAAGGATTTTCTACTGCATATACACAGTCCGAGGTGAAGAACGACATGAACACTTGGCACTGGGTTTTATTAGTTTTTGTTTTTTTTTTGTTTTTACATTTTTAACACTGATGCAGCCTTCTGATGAGAGATACATCCGCGGTTGGCACGACTCTGCACTCCGTCTCAGTTATGTGCGCTCATGTTCAAACTTTTGGTCCATACGTACGCTTTTACATGTTTTTACATCGACAAAAATAATTCTGTAATGTTTAAAAAATAGAATACAAAGCTCTAAGTCAGGTGTGCAAATAAACAGAAGACATAATGGAGATAATAGATAAGGGATGTCAAAGCATGAATACCGTAGATGCAGTGCAAAAATGAAGTCCTACCCCCCAAAAAAACACGCTTCCCTTCCCCTTCAACCGACTGTACACATGGGCCTTCTGGGACACTATATAACATATATGTGCTCTATGATCACTGAATAAGAAAAGGAAAAAATAAAAAATGGCGGCCAGAAATGACTCCCACTGGCTGAGGTTTCTTCCTATCCCGATTGGACAGTTTGCGTTAAGACGTTCCCGCTCATGGTTTTCTAATGTCAGTCTTAGCGAAAGGCTACGAACTCCGCAGATCTGCATCTCTCTTATCCAGTCTTGATTGTGACTTTCGCTGTCCACTCTTTCAGAGCTTGGATGTACAAACACATCAGGAATGAGGGAATTTCCATCCCACACTCCTCTCGTCTTCATTTTCACTCTCTTTTGCCTCTCCCTGTCTCGCGGGTGTTGTTTTCTGGCTTTGCGTGTTTGTGTGTTTTTGTGTCTAGTAGGGTGTGTTATAGTGTGGAAAGTGTAAATGTCAAATAGTGACTGTGTGTGTTTTTATGTGCAACGCTATTTATAAGATGCCTCCTCGTGCTCCGCTCAGACCGCGAGGTGGTCACGCATCTCACACGTGAGTCTGCATTCTTTGCGTGTGCCGGCTGTGGGAGTAGTCGGAGTGCTGTGAGGTGTAGGAGAAGCGAGTGGAGCTGCCGTACTTCCCTAGTCCAGTCTCTGACCCTGAAGGGGCTGGACCCCCAGGGCTGACTCCGACCCCAGGGCTAGGCACTCCAGATCCCACCCCATACATCTCATAAGAGGGGCCGGCCTCCAGAGGGGCCAGGCTGGACGGTGCAAAACCCATGCGGTAGGTCTGGTAGTGCGAGGGGTATCCGTAGTTGTCGTAGGCCAGCTGGGAAGTGGAGTCCAGGAGGCTACAGTCCCCGGGGAAGTCACTGGCTGCAGGGGCTGGGTTAGCTGGGGGCTGCTGGTTCTGGCCCCCACGGGTGAAAGTGTTGAACTGGGCGTAGCTGATGTGGGAGAGTCTGGAGGGCGGTCGAGGGTCGTAGCAGGCTTGCGGGCGCCCAGGGGATGTCAGGGGACCGGGGGCTCCTCCGCTGGCAGTGGCTCCAGAGCCTCCGGTGCTGCTGCTGATGGATGCCGCCCCCCCTGGAGTTCCTCCAGGGGAGCGGTAGTCAGAGTAATGCATGGTGGAACGAGGGGTGGGGTGGACTTCATCGTGGGTAGAGGCTCGCACGTTGTAGTAGCCGTTAGTGGGGTCCTGAAGGGAAATGACAGCGAGAAACAAAAAGCAGAGAGCGCAAGAAGAAAAATGTCAGAGATGAGATTTCTGTAAAATACAGAATGTTTCCTGATGGTGAGAGGTCAGGCTGAAGTCATGTTCTTTAAAGCAGCTCCAACAACACATCAACAAAAAACGTTCTTGGGGGTGAAAAAGTCATGAAAAATTCATCCCTCATCTGTTCTAATGTTTACAAATAAGGACGTCATACCTGCTTCTCACCAGGTGCATGAAATATTTCACTGTGTCATTATTTATTTCACAAGAAATGAGCGAAAAAGGCAAAAGAAGATGTGAAAAACTAGGCTCACCCTCACTGCTTCCATAGGAATTAAGAGTTTAGGTAGCAGCCTGATTAACTGATCATCATCATCGTGATCAACTTCTATAGAAGCAGAAGTTTTAACAGTTTGAGGTGTGTGGTGTCACAATGCCAAGGAGGAAAGACATCAGCAATGATCTCAGAGAAGCAAATATTGCTGCCCATCAACCTGAGATTTCCAGACTGTCTGGAGTTCATTATTTTACAGAGAGAAAGATTGTTCACTAAGAGGAAAACATTCAAGAGAGATGCTAATTTTCCCAAGAGAGGATGTGCAAGTAAGTTCAGCCCAAACACGACATCAGTTAGCATGTTACATGTTAAAGTTCATGATATTTCCAAACTAAGTGAGAAGAGACCATCATTCTACAGGGAGAACAATGCGGCCGTGAGCATGTTCAGGATGGAGGACGGATGCAATGCAATGCCTCTGTTCCTTAGCTACGTTTTTATTCTTTCTTTTTCTATTTTGTATGTGCACGGGTGTACACACTGTATGTGAAGGTCGATGTTATATTAGGTATACAGTATATTATTGTATGTATGTATGTATATATGCATGTATATATGTGTACATATATATGGGGTATGTGTATGTATGGGTGTGTGTGTGTGTTTATATATATATATAGTGACCTCAAACTTTTGAAAGGTAGTGTATATATAAAGAATAAAAAAAAAAAAAAAAAAAAAACTCAATTTTTTAACTTTTTATGAATTGGCTTGATATGAACAGTAAATTTTAAATTGGACTAATGTGGATCATATATTAACAGGTTTTAACTGGATTATAAATTAACTATTATGAACTGGATTGAATTGGACTTGGTGTGCAAAAGTGCTTTGAGATTACATTGTGAATTGGCGCTTTACAAATAAAGCTAAACTGAATTGAAGTGGAAAACATTGAAGAGTTGACAAACTTTCCAGGAGTGGATGTCCCAGGAAGGTTAGCCCAAAGTCAGACCGTGCAATGCTCAGAGAAACTGGGGGAAAAAAAGACTCTCCAGGCCTCAGTTAGCATATTAAATGTTAAAGTTCACCACAGTACAATTAGAAAAAGACAACAAGGGTTGCAGGAGAAAGTCTAGTCTCTCTAAAAACAACATGGCAGCACGGTTTATGTTGGCAAAGTAGCATCTAAACCAGGGGTCTCCAACTCCGGTCCTCGTGAGCTACTGTCCTGCTGGTTTCAGATGTCTCCTACTACAACACACCTCTGCACAAGCCTGTTAATGACCCAGTGATTTGAGTCAGGTGTGTTGCATCAGGGTAGAATCCAAAACCTGCAGGACAGCAGCTCAAGAGGACCAGAGTTGGAGATCCCTGATCTAAACAAACCATAAACTTCCAGAAAACCAAACACAACCACCTCATACCAACTGGTGGAGGAGGATAATCTGGAGCTGGATACCTTACAGCCATTGAGCAGACCATGAACTCCTCTGGATACCAAAGTATTCTATATGTGATTCCATGTGTCTGACAGCTAAAGCTTGGCCGAAACAGAGTCATGCAACAGGACAAAGATCCCAAACACAGCCGCAGATCTACAACAGAACGACTAAAAAAAGAACAAATTCAAGCTGTTGGCATGATCCAAAGTCCAGACCTCAACCTGACTGGAATCCTGTGGTGGGACGCTAGGGGTGCTGTGCAGAAACCAAACCAATGCCACAAACCCTTAAAAACAACTTAAGCATCGTTGTAAAGAAGAGCGGACCAAAAATCCTCTACAGCGATGTGAGACTGATGACGTCGCACAGAAGATGATGATCACAGCTACTGCTGTGAAAGGTGGCTCTACAAGCTGCTGAATCATGGGCTGGACTCGGTTTTTGTTCAATAAATAATGACACAGAGTAATAATGTGATAATGTCATGTGTTGTTTATCTGAGGTTTTATTTCCCTCATTTTAAGACCTAATAAGGACCAGATCATTTTGAATATGTCCTAACATATAAATCCTTAGATTTAAAGGAGGATGTACTTTCTTTCTCACATGACCGCAGGCTGATTGCGGTCATGTTAGCTCAAACTTAACTAAGTCTTCACTCGTTTTTTCTCAACTCAACAGTAAAAATCTAAAACTATTATTTAGCTGTTTCATCCCTGGACTGCTCAGCATGGTGAATCCCTTCTGGTCTCTCCCATCCAATTATGTTTCACTGCTTTGGTATTACAGAAAGTAGGGAAAACAGCAACTAAAATGAACATAAAAAAAGAAAAAAACAAAAAAGCAGTCTGGCTGAGGCATTTCTCAGGGTGATCTAACCACCTCCTGCAGTGGATTCATGTTTCTTCAAAGTGATCCAAGGCAGCACTCCAGCTGAAGGGGGCAGGTCTGTGTGCCCTCACAGATTATTCAGAAGAACATTTTGGCAGCTTCACGGGTGAAAATGCATTCATCACCTAAGCCCAACCTTACCATGTCAAAATGTATAAATGATTCATGTCAGCAGAATGGAAAGAGAAAGCTTTGACTTTCCACAATTTCTCAATTCCCAAAATAAAAACTGACTGTAAAATCAGTTTGAAAGAGAGAGAAATCTGCTCTGAACTGATGCTACTGACTCATTCTTTCATCTGGATGATCTCACCTTCAGGTCATACTCCTGGCGGGTGTCCAGGGTGTCACTGCGGAGGTCAGACTTGAGCTCTATGTCATCTTTAAAAGGCTGATTGGAGGGAGAGAAGGACACAGAGGGGAGAAACTAAACCGTCAAACAACAAAACGGAAAAAAAAAGGAGAGAAGAAGGAGCCATAACGAAACAGAACAGGGAAGGAGGCAACAGAGTGTGAGAGGAAAGAGAAATGGAATTAAAAGAGTTAAAAAAAAGTAGTTATTAAAGAGGAAATATGTGTTTGTTTTTAGTCAAGAAGGTACAGCTCAGCATAGAGAGAGGTTACAGAGTTATGCTGAGGCTATTTTTTCTACAACTACAGGCAGCGAGTCCAAGACAAACACAAACATCCCGCGGCTGCTCACCGAGTACATGGCCTTGACCATGCGCGAAGCTGTGGACACACTGCCGGAGTCCTCCTCCAAGCTGTGGGTCTCCTTGTTTATGGTCTCCACCTTGATGTCCGGCTTGCCCAACGTGACCCCGCGCCGGCCTGAAAGCAAAACACGGGCAGAATGAATTCAGATGTAGAACACACACTTGTCAGTCAAGAGTGTTTTCATGAGCTCGGAGGGGGACCTGCAGCCGTACAGCCGGTAAGAAAACTGGAGGTGTTTGGTTTTTCTTTGGTTTGCAGCGGCTTAAGCAAAGAGTATAAGCCGTGAACCTCCATGAAAAGCACAAATACATCTATTTTTGAATCTGTGTCAAAGCATACGGAGAGCATGACTCACTGCCTTTGCGCTGCCGGTAGAAGATAAGAACAAGGACCAGCAGGAAGATGAACAGGAGGATGGTGGATCCCACCGTCCCACCAGCTATTATCCCCACCGGAACGTCCTCTGTAGAGATAAAGCAGTGAGTTAAAGTGACGACAAAAGCAAGATTTCCTCTAATAACAGGCCCGTTTTTACACATTAAGAGGATTTAGCTCACCCGTCTCCTCCAGCGTGATGATCATGGTGCCCGGGCCGAACGAGTTCCAGGCCGTGCAGTTGTACGTGGAAAGAAAGTCGGACTCCATCACGTTGTTGATGGTGAGGGTGGAGAGGACGCCGCCGCCCTCAGCCGCCGGCTTGCTTTGCTCTACCGTGTACCTCTCCAGCAGCGTCCCCTTCTCCTTCTCCCACACGTTCTCCTTCCACGCCCACACCTGCAGCGCACACGCAAACACAACATCCAATCAGCGGTTTGCCACGGATTTATCACACCCGGGATGGATGTGGGATGAAACTCAGTGGATTCAATGATGCTCTCATGCAACATGTGCCACATTCTCTGCATTTTAACCACTTTGTGCCGTGTTTTCCCCAGTGTTTTTCACATTCTGAGGCAGCATTTATGCATCATTTCAGACCATATGTTGCAGCTCCAACCCTTGTGAATGGATCCATTTGATGAGGACTCTACAGAGTCTACACAAAACCACAAAATTTTATTCAAGTGGAAGTTTTCAACTTGTTTGCATGTTTTGGAGCTGCACAAACAGCTTTCCTTAACACCACAGACAGAAACAGGTGTGTATACTTTGAAATGTATTTTTAATGCATACACATTAGAAAATAACATGACAGGCGCCATCAAATGCAACAGTCCACATAAATTTAAACTCACGCAAACATGCAAACTGCACAGTGGGTGACTGAGCTGGCAAGAATATTGCTCATTCTCCACCTTTAAAGTCACTAAAAGCAGCTTTATTATTCAGCACTGAAGTACCGTACTAGGGGGAGTTAATTATGCATAAGCCCACATGTTCCTATAATCTGCCCACTTATAGCAGAGAAGAAGAATCTCCTTCTCTGTGGCGTTTACAGGGACAACTGTTCCTCCCCGGTCCTTTATATTTTATAAATCTCTTTCCATTCCAGACTGTCGCCACTTGCATTAGGGGCGCGCACAGCGAGTCAGGATGGATCAGTCACTTAGGCGGGGGTTGGGGGGGCCGAGGAGCTACCACCGCTACCGTTTCTCCGGCCTGCTTTCTGACGCAGAGCTAAAAGCGGACAGCTCAGTGTTAGTCCTGGTATGTTTATGTGATGGGATGGAGGAACATTCTGGGAGAGTTGGAGGCTGAGTCACCACTCAGAAAGAAAAGGGGACAGGGCCTAACAGCATCCTCCATGCAGGAGAGGAGCCACTAAGGAGTGAGATTTAAACACAAACTGCTGTTAGACTGAAAGATGCAACCACCTGCGGTCAAAGCTCGGTTGGATTGTTCTAGTCTGAATAAAATAAAAATGCGAAAGCTTTCATTAATCATTGTCCCATCTTTTTTTTTGGCTTACTATCTTATCTGGAGGAGGAGTGCTGGCTATGTAGCATTTCACTTCTCCTCTTTCCCCTCTCACAGCATACTGGACCGGATCACTGGAGATGATGGGTGGACCTGTTGGGACAAAAAGCAGGGAACATGTAAGAGAGTTCTCCCAAAATAAAATAAAATAAAATAAAAATGAAAATCAAATAAAAAAATACAGTAAAATAGAACAAATAATATATAATTGCACAAAATTGGATAAGAAATTAGTTAAAAAGTAATAAAATAAAATAAACAATCAAATTTATTAAAAATAATAATCAAATAAAAAAAATATATCAAACAAAAAATGATCAAATAAAATAACGTAAAATACAACAAATTCAAATCAGATAAAAATATATATATTTCATTAAACTTAACTAAATTTAAATAAAATAAATATGAAATAGAAAAAAATAATAAATAATATAAAACTGAAAAAATCTAATAAAATTGAATTAAAATTGATGAAAATGTGATAAAATAAGATCAAATTAAATAAATGGGAAAAATCATTTTGAATGATTTAAAAAAATGCTCAGGATGCCGTCATGCTGCGTTTTTCAGTGACCAACCAAAGCAGCATTCTTAAAAACACAAGTTTCCCATCTACAAGCAGAAGAACGTTAAACTGGATTTTCCCTGACCGTTGACCGTGAGCGTGACCTCGGTCTCTCCTACTCCAATCCGTGGGACGATGGCCTTACAGACGTACTGCCCAGCATCCGCTTGGCTCACCGACTTCAGATACAGCTGGTTGCTGTTACTCAGAACCTGTGAGGGGGAGTGAAAAAAAAACAAGCACAAATATAAACAAGGAAATAAACCAAATAGTATAAACTAAATAAAAATCAACATTGGGGAGGCTGATTGTTCTGAGTGTACTCCACCTGCATAAGTTCTTCATATAACAATTTATGTGACGCCATTCTGACCCTAACATGCACATCAGCTTTAACCCATCACAAGGGTTTTATAGTTGCCTAGCAACCAAATCCATCAGAGAAAGGATGTGTGGGAAAATTATAGTTAACTATGTAACCACCCAGAGAGAAACACCTGAAACAAGCCGACCACAGAGGAGATTT
The DNA here is from genome assembly GCF_017639745.1 of Melanotaenia boesemani. Lineage (NCBI taxonomy): Eukaryota > Metazoa > Chordata > Actinopteri > Atheriniformes > Melanotaeniidae > Melanotaenia > Melanotaenia boesemani. The sequence goes on along the minus strand of NC_055686.1, from coordinate 32,485,134 downwards.
ACCTCGCCGTGCTGTAACAGTCATGTAATTAGTTCTGGTCTCACTCAACCAGCTCAATAAAAAGTCAAAGTATGGAACATCATCTGGATCCAAACTCAATAATTAAATAAATGCTTTAAATTAATAAATGAGGCTGTGAGATAAATCCCAAAGTAGATCTAAATACAAACATATGAGAAATGTTTTATTCAAAGAGTTTATTTCAAGGAGGTTTTTTCTGCTAATGTCACATCTATTACTGTGTAAAGCATTTACATTTTTATTATTTTACAGCCATATTTATTTAGTTCATGGGTATTCTGTAATTTATAATCAAGCAGCTAAAAAACAAACGATCAGCTAGTTCACACATGCGACAAGCTTTTTTATATTTTCTATATTTTTCTCTGACAGATCCGTTTGCGTTTTAATTGAACTGTACAGGTTATAAGTCCTTTAAAAGTGGGAATAGTTTTGAAATGATTTATTGTTTAGTTTTTTAACATCATCAAAACCTGAAATGTTAACAGGGGTGGGTACAGTTATCTATCATCTAATCAAACTTTGATCCACCTTTACAAATTAAATTAAAAAAAGAAGACATGTCTGGTTAACTTCTCCTCCATAACAGGATGCTGTTTGTCACCAGTAAGCTTCTTACCATGTTTGAACCCTTCTTAAACCAGGTAAGGGTGAGCGGCGGGTTTCCGGCCCATTTGCAGTTGAGGGTGACATCAGAGTCCACATCCACTGTTTTTGGCTGCGGCTCCACCAACAAGATTGGACCAACTGGAGACAGATTGAGAGAGACATTGTGTGATTTTTAGTTTTTGTTGTGATGCAACAACGGAGAACTTCCTCCCTCTGACTCCAGGCTGATGTGTGTGATTAAACAAGGTGAGTAACCGGGTGACTCACAGTGAACGTCTACCAAAATGCTGACGTTGGTCTTTCCAACAGCGTTGAAAACCAGACAGGAGACGGGCTCGGTGAAGAAGGAGTGGTCGGCTTTGGTGGTGAACACACTCTCCCTGGCGCCCTGCAGCACCACGCCACCCTTAGCCCACCTACGATTCACACACACTGTGTTACTCTGTTTTCTTATGATAACTTGAAGTTGACGAGTTGCTCGTACTGCAGCGTGAAAGAAAAGAGAAGGAAGCAAACCTGTAGCCCATGATGGGAGGGTTGGCATGAGCCTGACAGGTGAAGGTGACTCTGTCCCCCTCCAGGACAGAACGAGGCTCAATGGACAAGGTCACTATTGGTGGATCTGGAAGGGAGAGACACGCACATAAACTTACTATTTAATGCATGCTGCTATTCAGAGGACTATCCCATGCAAAATGGCTGCCATGCATTATTTAATAACAGCTTTAAAAGCCCTTATCTGCAGGCAGATGTTACACATTTCACACTACCATTCATTGTTGTCCTAAATATAAAAACAGCAATTTATGACACGCTTAAAATTATAACATCATAAAACACTTTTTTTCTTTACATTTCATCCAGGTCCACTCGCTATCCACTTTATTAGGTACACCAATTCAGCTGATTGACAAAAATCTAATTAGTCAATCAGATGGACCAGACAGACTGGTCTGAGTGTAGACATGATAGAAAAGTAAAAAAGTAACTCCAACACCCACTGGTTCCAACCAATGTGTGCAGAATACCATCTCTGAAAGCAATGATCCATCCTGCCTTGGATCAATGCTTCAGGCTGCTGCTGGTGTAATGGTGTGGGGAATTTTTCTTGGTCCACTTTGGGCTCCTTAGTACCAATGTGGCCTGGTTTAATCACCACAGCCTACCTGAGTATTCTTGCTGACCATGTCCATCCCTTTATGACCACAGTGTAGCATCTTCTGATGCTACTTCCAGCAGGATAATGCACCATGTCACAAAGCTCAGATCATCTCCACCTGCTTTCTAGAACATAAAAATGAGTTCACTGGACTCCAACGGCTTCCAGTCACCAGATCTCAGTCCAGCAGAGCAGCTTTGGGATGTGGTGGAACCGGAGATTCTCATCATGGATGTGCAGCAACTGTGTGATGCTGTCATGTTAATATGGAGCAAAACCTCTGAGGAATGTTTCCAACACCTTGTTGGATCTATGACACCGAGAATAAAGACAGTTCTGTAGGAAAAAGGGGTCCAACCCAGTACCAGTGTGTACCTAATAAAGTGGCCGTTGAGTGAATAGTTAAAAGAAATAATTTAATCAATAAAGAAATGTAGCCTCGAATTCAGAAGCAATGTGTCTTACGGTGCACGTTAAGGGTGACGGTTGTGCTTTTGCCGGTGGGAATGGCCAGGTTGGAGGCCATGCAGCTGTAGTTCCTCCCCGTGTCGGTGTCAACGGGCTGGACGGGAAGGTAGCTACGTGTGGTCACCCTCTTCCTGTCTGGAAGCACCTCCTGGTAATTAGAGGACAGACATGTAGTTTTGAGGCTAATAATGCCCATACAATGCTAAAAGAGTTGACAAATGTGTGTGTTTAATGTGTATACATGTGCAGGTTTTTTAACTCACGGTGGTACTGACAGCTCCTTCCACAGGCAGGCCATCTTTAAGCCACTCGATCATTGAAGGCGGTTTAGCCCCTCGAGACACACAGCTCAGGTTGTAGGACTCCCCCGCATTCAGCAGGACCTCTGGACCCCCATCAATCACTGGATCATCTGGGGGGACTGAAGCAACGGGAGAGAGTGTGGTTAAAAACACACAGGCTCATATAACTCCCACAGCCATATGGACTCTCACACAGGAACACAAACATACTTAGGACGGTGAGTTTGGCCCTCCTGGACCTCAGGGCGGCATCGGGGGCCTGGCACTCGTACAGGGAGTCATCGGACAGATCCGCTGACAGGATCTCCAGGTTGTACTGACCCAGTTCCTGGACTCGCAGCACGCGGTACCTGGGCCAGGCTGGGACACACAGATAAGTTTTAGGAAGCAAAAACAAAAGTTCAATTTCACATGTCTTTAAAACAGGCACATCTGTGGTTCACATTCACCTCATACAAATATATCCCACGCCTAAGCCCCCCACACACACGCACACACACACACACCCCTGTGGTCTGCGACACCATGCAGATTGTTACGCTTCACCATGCTGTTTAGAAAACAACAGAACTGTGTCACCAACAAGGTAAAAAAATATGTCCTTTTTAGCATCCGCCTAAAGGACACGAGAGAGATGCGCTGCCACATGATGTGACTGATGTGCACAAAAATAAACACTGGACCGTGCACACACAATCACACACACAGCCTTTCCCCTCCCCCAATCCAGCACGCAGTCCAGCTGTGTCACTGCTGTGCATTCTCGCCATCAGGTGGCGTCCACGCTCTCCTCTAGCAGTGGTTGGATGGGGGGGGTGCATTATGACAGTGGCGTTTTAGAGAACTCGAATCAACTCAAGTCCGCGGTGCAGAATTCGTGTTTGTTGCCCTGGCGTGGATCACATGTGAAACTCTCAGCTGCCGTTTCACATGTGCTGCCTCTGAGCTGAGCTGAGCTTTGCAGCTTTGCCTAACCTTGTGTGTCCTTGCTTTTGTGTGCATTTGTGCATGTGCATGCCTTTCATATCCATGCATTTGCATGCCAAATGTTGAGGGGCAAGGAAGCGTATGAAAAGTAGAGTAATCAGGGTACATGAGGGGGGGAGGGGGGTATATTTATCCACAGATAGTACACACACATACACAGAGGACTGTGTACATGATTTTTAAAAGCCTTGGCTTCAAGTAACAGACCATTCCAGTAATAATATAATTAAACTAAAGAGGGAGCAAAGAGAAGGACAAACAGAAGAAGAGAAAGAAGGGATGTGAAGATGAGTGCAGGAAGTTTAAGAGAAAGTAGCTGATGAGAGAGGAGGCCGACAAGTTAAAAGAAGAGTATAAGAGAGGGCTCAGCGCAACAAAGGCAGCTGAAAGACGAAAGAGGAGAGCAATAGGGACAGAAAGGAACAAGGGATCTTATATGAGGAGGTCACAGAGGGATGCCATGACAGAGAGAAAGAAGGAGAGGAGAAAGCACATCACCGTGGAGAAAGGAAAAAGTGAACCACAGAAAACTGAGAAAACAGCCAGTCTCCACAGGCAAACAATAGCAAATACAAAGCCAGCACATGAAAAGAATGATGCAGCCCCCCCTTACCGCCCTCGAGGCCAATCGGTTAAAAATATGCCCACATGTTTTGACCAGTAATTGCTCAACAACACCCCCCCTGCATCAGTCCCTCTGGCCTAATCAGTGCAATTCTGCAAATGTTGTAACTTAGCGATGAGATGAGTCATTCGACCCAAATTTTGTCGAAGTGGACAAAATCAAACTGAAAAACCACCAGAGATACGGGGAAACAGCTAAGAGAGAACAGTAAGGTGCTTTACAGAACACACCGCCCTCAATGAACAGCAGATATTAGCCAGTGTCTGCCAAGCTTCTCTGACAGAGGTGATGATCTGATGCTCCTTGACCGAACTGAAGGGTGTCGGTGTGCAAAAATGTGCCCAGGGGAGTCGTAAATTTCCCGTCAAACGTGCAGGAGGTGGGCCAACGCAGCGTCAACCTAAATATGTGCACATTTCACCACAAATAGGATGTGACGGGGTATCTGCTGTGGCATATAAGGTGTCACATGACCGTAACACGACAGTAGGCCCCTCTTAACTCATGCTCTGCTTACTCAGTCTGGCTGTAAGTACATTCAGCTGCGAGAGCGATTTGTCAGCATACATTAGATACCGCGCTTGCAAACACGCAATATCGTCCAACACTGCGCTGATGTTCAAAAGAGGTATTTCCAGCACCATGAGGCAAATATTACCAACGGCATTTGGTTAATTAATAAACTATTTGACCAAGTGAAAATGAATCAAACTACTTTGTCTGATTAATCATTCTAGCCGCTCTTCAAGTGCAGTGGTGGAGAAAAATTAAGATCCTTTACTTAGACTTCCAGTCTGCAGCATTTAGCACAGCCTAGTGGCAATAACGGTTTTATTGTAATGGTTCCATTGGTGTAGAATGGAAGAAATTAGCCATTTATATTAAAAAATGCAGCAGGTTGCCATCCTCATCCCTCTATTATATTGCACAGCAATGTTCCTTCTGGAACATGGACTGTATATGAGACATAGACGTTCTCATCATGTTTCTGGATGTGAAACCAACACAGAAGTGCTTTAAAGTCTAACACCACTGAGGGCTCCTGGGAGCAAATGTTAAGGGATACTAAGAATATTTTTTCCATCAGTTATTATGGTGCTGCTAGCCAGATTTACTCCTGTTGATTAGAGTGGGGGCCGCTCTGAAAATAAAATCATCAGTAAAGTAATACTAGGTTTTAAAGACATGTAATTTTGTTGATTTGGGATTATTTATAATTTACTATAATTTATTTTTGATGCCTTTATCTCAAGATCACTAGTTATTTATTCCATTATCTCAAGATCACAAAGCTCGTTTTCATGTGATAAGTTCATTTTTTCCAGTATCTTAGGGAATATCTACCTTTTCTTATTTTCTTAAGATAACAATTGACTGTAACCAGTTATTACAAGTTAGCATCTAATCTAAATGTCAATTGTCACACTTGGTGAAAATCAATAACGGTTGCTGTCCCAGACTTTGACCCAGAATCAAATTAAGATAATGGAGAACAGAAGAAGAAGAAGCTGGTAACTACAAAGGTTACCACATAGGATGACGTGCATTTTTTTGTAAAAATATAAAGCATAGAGCACTTCTAAAGGTAAAGACCAGTAAATTTGTCTGATTTACAGCTCTTCGTGGTAATGAAAATGGACTGATAAGCCACCAGTTAAATTGTTAGGCAACTGTTTTGGTCCATGGTGCAAAACGTCAGCTGGAAGAAGCCCAATCGCAATTTAAAAGCAGCCATATTGCTAACTAGCTTCACTGCTAGTTAGAGCATACATTTCCCTGAGACAAGTATGCAGGGATAAGAGTGGGGATCCAGTTAAATGGCCAGCTCCAGTACAACATTCAAAACTACTGATAATACATTAAAAATTGATTTGAACAATTTGACTGTTTTATACACGAAATAGGTCAGACTTAGCAAAAACAGTATTCAATTTTGATGTTGCTACACAAATCAATTATAGAACTAATTTCATTTTTGCATTATAGTTTACAGCTTTTCATTAAGTTTTAAGTCCCATGCGCACAGAGATTCCTCCTGATGGTCTTATAAACTGTAGATGGTGGGATCTGAAATTATTCCACAATTTTTAGCATCAGTTTGTCTCAGACTGGTGAAACTCTGTCCACCTGAGGGACTCTGCCTCTCTGAAACGCTCCTTTTATATCCAGTCATGTTACTGACCCGTTGCCAGTTAACCTACTTAGTTATCAAATGCTCTTCCAGTTGCTTTTGATTTGCACCAATTACTATTCCAGCCTTCTGTTGCCCCTGTCCCAACTTTTTACCGTGTTGCTGCCATCAGATTCAAAATGGGTTAGTATTTTCCATGAGTTTTTCAGCAGTTTGACATGTTGTTTTTCTTCTACTGGGAATAAAACATGTATTTACCAGATTTGCAAGTCATTGCATTCTGTTTTTAATTTACATTTCGCACAGCTTCCACACTTTCTGGGAGACAAAATGCTTAGTTTAAATTCCAGCTTCCCAAATGTGAGAATCTGAGGGTTGAGGAAATAAAAAGCAAAATTGATTATGACATTGATTTTTAGACAAAGCAATCAAATAATCAAGAAGTTAATCAGAAAATTAATTCATTAATAAAATAGTTATTAGTTTTAGTCCTAGATTAGTTAAAATTCTAAATCCATCTACACCGTCATGCTGGAGGAGCTTCTAGACGGGAGATTTAGCCGAAGTCAGCTGACTCCACTGTGTCTTTTTTTATCAGATGTAAGACGTGCATTAGGCTTTTTTTCCCCCCAGCATGTTTCATTTTCATATATAATTTATTAACTGATTTCAGCTGTTTCAGTTTCTCATGCTAACTAGTATTTAGTTTGCAGTGTTTTACAGAGGACCCAGTTTGGGAAAAGCATGTTCTGTGCAGCCAAACACCATAACTGTTGGTCCTGTGGTTGCTATTCACGTCGATGGCATTAGCATATAGGTCAAGGCCCTGCTGTGTTGGTTCATGTCCAGTTTTTCTTGGGTGTTGGCATTAAGTTGCTGGCCTTTAGTTTAAGCTTGGTACCATGGCAAAGGATAACTCTACAGCCTCTGCTTGAAAATATGAGTAAATGGTCAGAATATTTTTATATTCTAAAATTTCAGCTTCAAGAGCTTAAAAAACATGTAGAGTAAAAAGCTGCCCGTCAGCAGTTTCAATCCAAACATATCAGCTTTTACAGAAAACCATCAAAGTCTCATGCTCGACAGAGTGAAGGCAGCCTGGGGACGGTGTGGCGTCTCACCCCGGAGGTCCTCTCCGATGCCCAGAGCCAGGCCATCTTTGGTCCACTGAACAATGCCAGAGTAGTTGAAGACAACGCAGGACAGGATCACCCTCTGGCCCCGCACCACCGACTGGTCTGCCGGCTCCTGAGAGAATCTCGCTGTCCTTACTGGTGGTTGAAAGGGAAACGAAAAGAAAGAGAGGATAAGTTAGGGACTTTCTCACTGTATGCATGTTACCAATGAACTGCTTTAGAATTATGTTATAACATTTTTATTGTTAACTGATAAAAAAATTTCCCCCAGCAGCAACAGAATGACATAATTCCCACTTTTTGCTCGATCTGCGGCTTGAGGCCAATAACCGAGCATCACAGACGAGTAATGGCCAGCCAGTTTGAGGCAGAGGCGTCAAAAGAAGAGGAAATAAGAACAGAGTTGGAGAAGAAAGGGAAAGAATGAAGTGGAGGAGACGGTAAAGCTGACTCAGAGGAGATCAAACAGACAACTTCAGCCACAGGGCGGCTCAACACCCCGTTTCTTCTCGCTCCTGACTTTTTTATTTCCCTCAAAAGTCTGTGGCCCTCCCTCTTGTCTCCCTCTGTTTCTTCATTCCTCACTATGAGTCATCTCCCAGGCTTCCACTCCCCAAAAAACCCACTACAGTGGCTGTCATTGTCTACTGGACAGGGTCACAGCAGCTGGCCCACCGACCATCCAATATAAGACGAACAGAAGAAAAAAGCCCACCCCTCCTACCGCTCCACGCTGTGTGATAACAAGTTGTAATTAGCAGTCCCTTAAAGGCACGACACGAGTAAAATAGACGAGAGGCAATCACTGGGGAGGATTTACTTTTGGTTCTGGCTTTCATTTTCCTTTTTTCCTCCTCTCCAACTTGTTATTTCGAAGAATCTCATACAGTAGATCATTAACCCACTGCTGCATTGCTCCCCTCCCTTACTCCTCTTCTCTCTCCATAAGGTTGGATGTCCTTTACCCAAATTACTTTGCTTCACTCACTGCTTTTACAGGCTATATGTATGCAACCCCACTCTCCTCCTTCACTTTGTTCATCTATAATGTTGTCTATGAAGGTCCTTTTTGCCTGCACTGATTTCCCTATACCGCTCCTTTCCTACAGTACGTACACACTGTTTTCTTTCTATATACATATATAATGGAGTATATGTCCTTTTACCCATAATGCTTTCTATTTCTGTGTTCCTCCTCCTTGCTGGTTGGAAGGGGGTTAGAGGCGGACTGTCACAACTCATTTATCACATTAAATATCACCCCTCCAGCACTCTCTCCCTCCATCTCTCTCATTCCCTCATTCACCCATCTCTCTTCTCTCACTTTTTCCCTCTCTCCTTTTTTCTTCACCTCCTGCCATTTACATCTCTCACTTGTCCTCTTTACTTTTTTCAGTCTTTTTACCCTCCCGTTACCCTCACGATCTACCTCTCTTGTGCCCTCACAAGTCTCCCTTGGAGCCCTCAAGCTCTTCTCCAAAGGTTCCTATCTCTGTCTTTTTTTAACAACTGCCATATGCCTCTTCTCCCTACCTCCCACTTCCCCCGACATGACCCGTGGTCCCCATCTCTCACGTTCAGCCAAATGTAGGCATGCACTTTCTCCCTCCTTCCCCTATCATGTCATGTTTAGCGTGATTTGCAGAGGTAGAATATGCCTGATAAAAACAAAAGAAACCAGTCATGCAGAAAAGATTTCCATACCAAATCACAACAATGGTTCCTGACAGTGCAGCACATTAATATTCTGAAGATAAAGAGGATGTGTGTGTGTGTGTGAGGATACAAAGGGAAGAGGGAATCGGATGCAGATGGCGCTTTGCAGCATGCATACCTAGAATAACTCAGTGCTCAACTACCTCCAAAAATTTACACCTTAATTTGCTCCCTGAGGAATGCCCCAATTCAGCGGGTGAACCAATGAATGAGCGTAAACAAAGCAACAAAGGTAGCAGAGATGAGATGGTTATGAAGTGTTTCACTGCAAATCTTGAGAAAAAGGAATCACAAACTGGAGCATCCAGTCAGTCTGCTTATCAATTAAATCTTCTTTGCTGTGGAATTTAAATGTCATGGACGCAGGATGCAGTGACATTACCAGCAAGCGTTAAGAGATTGATTAGCGTTTTCTAATTCAAATTCAGATTCTATTTAATTCTGATAGTATCTGATTCATGATTTCTATAATCAATCACAGTCAACTTTATGGGTGGCAACAGCTCAGGAGGAAGTGAAGGGTGGTTCGATCTCCGTTTGCTCAGACTACACGTCCCGGTCAGTACAGGATGGTTTGGTTTGTTAAACCCTGATCTCTGTTGTGTCTCAACCAAACGTACCCATAGCTGGTAGGCGGCGTATCGGCAAGTTAGTAATAAGATGCATCAGCTAAGTAGCAAATTGTCATAGCGGTGCACCGGCATCCTTGAAGTATAACGAAGAGGACCACAACACAGAAACAATGCAGGAGAACCATGAACATCCAGCAGTTTGTGTTCTTTCTTCTTGTCAAGTGGCTTTGAATAACTAAAAAAACATCACGGTATCTTTAACCCTTAATCGCACCTAAGCACATTTATGTGTGTTAGGGTGCAAAAAGGAATTTTTTTAAAGGGGTGACAGAGGGTTATACATGTTGCTGCCTTTTTGTTCTTAGAGTTGAGTCACACAGGAAGTGATGACTCTTTCGACCAGTCAACACATTGCAGAATGTCAAGCTTCACCCCTTTAGGGTCAGATTGCTAAAGTAGGGACCACAATGTAAGGCTCCAAAAAAGTAGGACAGGTCAGATCGGATATTTTCCATAGACTGTATATAAAAGATGGACGGAGCCACCGTGACGTCACCCGTAGGTTTCTGCAGAGCTGAATTGAAGCTCATTGGAAGGTTCCCACCGTCGCCATCTTGGCAGCGTCATGCGTGTCGTCATTCCTGGAAAATCCAAAAATGGGCAAAGAGGTGGAGCTGAGAGGGGGACTGTGAGGGGGGGGTGGATGATTGACACCCATCAAACTCCAAGCTGCCTGTAGCTAAAAGCTAACCGAGCTAATCCCGAGCTAACCGGCTAATGGAGGTAGGCGGGCTAAAGCTAAGCAGATAGCCGGCTGAAAACCGTGGTTGTGCTGCACTCTAACGCTTTGCTGCCAGATATCGCTGTAGAAAGTTTTAAATTGGTAAGTTCACATGTAACTCGAAATAATTTATTTCCTTAATGCAAGCCACTAGCCAACGGAGCTAGCGCTGACGGCCCTTCTGACACCTGTCAATCAAAATGGCACGCCCCTAATATTGCCGAATTTCAAGAATAAATAAGATCCAAACAGATGAGTTAGAAAAAAATTCAACCCCCTCACAGTTGTCATAAAGGCAAACTTGAGCTATTAAACATAAACTTTTTTTTTTTTTGTATATTTTGCCTTTAAACATGTTTATTTCTGCTGTCAAGTTGGTCTTTTTAACATAGGAATCTATGGGGATTTGCTCTGTTTTGGAGCCAGCCCCTAGCGGATGAGGGGTGAAATGCAATTTTTTTACACTTACGCATAGACTTCACATTTTAAAGGCAGAGGCTGACGCTTGATATTATTCCACCAGTTCCACTTTGTGCCTGTGCAAATGCAAAACAATGCGTACAAACCCGTACCGTACCGAGACAGACCCATGAGTGGAACCAGGGCCTAAGTGCCCTTGAGCACAATACTGAGCCCAACCTTTCCTCCAATACGTTAACCGGAGTGTAAATGGTGGATGAATGTGTGTGTGAAACTAATAAGTGCAATATGTAAAACTGAATTTTTCAAGGAGGAGAAATGATTTCCTTTCTGAAGGACCTCCGTTGCTAAATTCTTCTGTCTATCAGGGTGCTGTGCAGTGACATAAGAAATCTAACAGAATCTTCAAGACCAAGCTCAAAAAATCCCAACAAATGCTCTAGTCACCTTTATATCACTGTGTCTTGTATTTAATTTATTTTATTTTTATTATTATTTCCCTGCGATGGACTGGTGACCTGTCCAGGGTGTACCTGCCTCTCACCTGATGAAAAGCTAGGTTAGGCTCCAGCTCCCCCGCGACCCTTAATGGACGAAGTGGTAAAATATAATGAATGATTGAATGAATTATTACTTTTTTAAATATGTTCTGTTTAATGTTGTATTTTATGTATATGTGTATGAGAAGAAGAAATGCACATCAGCGTTGTGGATTCTGTCTGTGTGTCAGTCAGGAGGGGTGTGGGGTGGGGACGGAGGTGTCGAGTATTAAGTATAGTTAGAAATAAGTTTAAGATGGGGAGGGTTGCGTTTAAGGTCTTTGGGCTTTTTGAACCTTCCTTCACATTTTTTAACATGTTTCATTAACATGTTTCTTTTACTGATGTTTTTTCACGATTTTATTTAAGTGCAAATAACAATAAACAAAATGAACAAATAAACAAAAGTTAAAATTAAAATAAAATAGTTTATCTTCTGTTATGTACCAGTTTATGTGTCAGAAACGTTTTTCACCTCTTTACTTTCTACCAAATATAAAAGCACATTAGAGAACAGCTGTTTGAACTTCAGAAAATAAAAACAAAAGTTCATTTACAGCTGAGCCAAAACCCAGAATTTTACAGGTATTTACAGGTATTACATATTCCTAACTTCATATCTTCTGTACTCACAGCGACCAGTCCAATAGACATTAGAGGCAATGTTTCTATTTTTTATTTTTTTTTAGGAGAGAAATAGGGCTATAATATTGTATACCGCCTACCTGGCACACCTACCTGGCACACATCCTTTAAAACAGTTCACTATACCTGTCTTCTTTCACCTTTCATAATATTGATAAATGGAGGAACATCTTTCAAAGTGATGCAGGAAAACTGATCCTTACGTTTGAAACCTTTAGGGTTACAGGGCTGTAAGCAAGAGGACTGACAAGAGAAGTCCTATTTCTTCAGGTTAAGCTTCTCTTTGCCGATTGAGTAAAAATAGAATTAAAATTCGTCTTTTTCTATTTAAATTCCTTTATGACCAAACACAAAGTTCCCTGAGTTTACTTTTTGATGTGATCTGATTAAGATCTGGTGACTGTGGAGGCCGTTGGAGTCCAGTGAACTCATCGCATGTTCTAGAAAGCAGGTGGAGATGATCTGAGCTTTGCGACATGGAGCATTATCCTGCTGGAAGTAGTATCAGAAGATGCTACACTGTGGTAATAAAGGGATGAACATGGTCAGCAACAATACTCAGGTAGGCTGTGGTGGTTAAACCAGGCCACGTTCGTAGGAAGGAGCCCAAGAAAATATCCTCCACCTCATTACACCAGCTGCCCGAAGCATTGATCCAAGACAGGATGGATCCATGTTTTCAGGTTTCCACCAAATTCTGAGCCTAGCATCTAAATGTGGAGCTGAAATGGAGACTCATCAGACCAGCAACATTTCTCCATTTTCTATTGTCCAGTGTTGGTGAGTCTGTGTGAATTGTAGCCTCAGTTTCCTGTTCTTAGCTGACAGTAGACACCCGGTGTGGTCTTCTGCTGCTGTAGCCCATCTGCTTCAAGGTTGGACATGTTGTGTGTTTAGAGATGCTGTTCTGCAGATCTTGGTTGGAACCAGTGCTTTTTTAACTTCCTGTTGCCTTTCTGTCATCGCTAACAGTCTGCCCATTCTCCTCTGACATCAACAAGACATTCTGGTCCAGACAACTGCTGCTCACTGGATATTTTCTCTTCTTCAGACCATTCTCTGTAAACCCTAGAGATGGTTGTGTGTAAATACTCAGACAACAACCATGCCACGTTCAAAGCCACTTAAATCTTCTTTTCTTCCTCATTCTGATGCTCAGTTTGAACTTCAGCAAGTCGTCTTCACCACGTCCTACATGACTAAATGCGTTGAGTTGCTGCCATGTGATTGGCTGATTAGCTCATCGTGTTAACAAGCAGCTGAACAGGTGGAGCTAATAAAGTGGCCTGGAACTGATATGATATTTACTTTATATCAAGCTGAAAAAGCAGAAGTATAACATTTCAGGTCTATTATAAGACCAAATCAGCATAAGATGTTTTAAAACTACGTAAAAGCTGTTGAAATGCCCTCTAACAAAGATAAAGATAGGTATTATAGAGATGTATCTTGATAGTAATTTGACAAAACTTGGATTTCCAAAATAGTACAGTGTGGGTTATTACCAGCATAAAAAGCTTAAAAAGCCCTTTCAGAGATGTATATAGTGTCTAGAGAATTTAGCTGGGTTTGAACTACCTTGCAACCTCGACAGCAGCCTGAGGGCAAACAAATCCTTTCCTCCACCATCTCAGATGCTAGCTGGAGGTATTCCCTCAACTGCCTCCGTAAACCGTAACAACATAATCCGAACTGAATGCTCCTGAGTGGAGGCTACACTATCTGCAGAGAAAACACCCATGCAAAGGCTGAGGACTGAAAACACTGACTCATTTAAACATGTGCTCATCGCCTTCTGATTTCCATATTATCCGGTTAACACTTGTCAACATGGGTGTACGTGTCTGTGTGTTTAAAGAAGATCCACACACACATAGTCTGAGCGAAGGCAAAGCAGGGGAGAGTGTGTGAGGGAGCTTGTATTCTTTCATTATGTGGGTTATGCTGCAGTGACAAATTTAGAGTGTGTCCTGATTTCCTTGAGTCACCGATCCCCAAGACACCACTGAGAGACTCCGAGCTCCCCGTCCACATTAAAAGACTATGGTCACAAAAGGGCCACGACCATGACCACATGCACATGGACACACAGATGCACACGCAAAACAAAAACGGGCAGCATGGATGACCTAACCTTCACCACACGGGCTAACCATTTCCTGTCAACACACACACAAACACAACCACTCTGAACCCCAAACATGTAATCAACACACAGAGGCGGTTTCCTGAACATGGATCACGCCACAACTTGGAGCGAAGCACCGAGCCAGCTGAGCATCTTCGTCTCCGCTGGGAATGGGTCTCAGTTTGGTCCCAGATTAAGTGCAACCCCAGTCAAAGTTGGAAAAGGGATTAGGATTAATCTGGGACTGGGGACAACAGCCCCGGCAGACACTGAGACACCAACCTCTTGTTAAAGCAGACACAAAAGCCAAAGGCAAGCAGCACACTCATTCACCGAACAGCCACATGAGTTGAGCCCCCCCCGAGCAGCTCTCACGTCATGTGATGGTGTTTTAATGTTAATAAACCGTCAATTTGTTACTGAATATGACCAAACGGGTACACGCTTGCAAAGATGTTTGGAGCTATTTTAGGTGAGCGTGCTGCAGATATGCTCTGAGCGTTAAATGGGAACGCTTCATTTTCACCTTTTAAATGCATGCTTGCATCAGCCTGCTGTACGGGACAGGAAATGGGATTGTGGGTAGTGATGCCATGTGGTAAATGCTTTTGGGAAAAGTCCACTGGTAGCCCTTCAATATCATTGAATCAGACACTATTAAATAAAATGTCATTTGTATGGATTGTTATGCATCCATTTAATTATCTCTCCGTACCCTTCTATGCCCCTCCACCAAAGTCCGCCTGCCTTCCTCTCGCTCGTCTCCAGCCAATCCCTTGTTCCAGCTGGATCACAGACTTGCATCACCATAGCAACAGCTGACGTGTAAAATAACTGCCCAAAAAAAAGTTTTCTGTCCAAGCGTGTCTGCAAGTGAGTCTGCCAATGTGCATCTGTATGTCTGATGAAACCCTCCCTTGTGTTTGGTACATCCATTTTTCTGAGAAAAAAAAAGAGAAAAGATTTTTCAATGACCTCATCCTCCCTCCACCTCTTTAAGTAACAGCCAAGCAGCCAGCGCTGGTCTCGCTTCATTCCTCTCTCGGTCCTCACTCTTTTCACTATTACTAAGTATGCTCCAAATTGATTTTGTTATCTGTCTAATTCCATATCGGCGCTGCGTGTGGCCGACACGTCGGTGCTGTGAAGCTCTGAAAATGGGATGCGGTTGAGGGGGGGGTAGCAATATGGAGAACAAAGAGACGGCGAGGTCCACAGACACCGAGCTGCGAGGTGTGATAGAGGATGACATCATTGTTTCAGGACAAAGTTGCAGCCGTAGGAGTCATGCAGCACGGACTCCACCTTTCCATGTTTGCTGTACATGACATACATGTCGGCTCATTGGCAGCTCTTCTTCATATGCAGACATTTAGATTTTTTCTGAGTTTGCACTTAATTTATGAAATGAAATGTTTTTATTCCTGGAAAGCTGATTTGGATACATGTAGTAATATAGATGGAAATGAAGGGTGAATGTACGTAATTATTATAATGAAATGTGCATAAAAAACGTTACTTTACATTTCCCATATTCACTTCAAATTTATATAAAATTGAAATGACTTTATTAATTACCAGATTAATCAACCAAAGACCTTTTGAATTTAACCCTTTAAACTCCACTAGATGGCCAGCGTCCCTGTGTGCCAACAGTGTCTCAGGAACAGTAGTGTGTAACTCTGTGGGATAAAGTGTGATGGATAGTTTCCCTTTAGGTGATCTACAGAAGTTTTCCAGGCATTTCTATCACGTCCAGGAGGTCTACAATCCAGCCACAAGATGTAGCGTGTGTGAAAAGAAGAAAAATAATGCTCCTCTATGGCTGGAATAAAGCCAAGAAGACGTTTCTGATGCACGCTGGCGCCACAAAGCAGCTGAGCTGGAGTTGGTTTAGTGAGGATAGCAGGTAAATAATAGCAGGAAAAACTGGAAATGAGGAAAAAGTGGAAATATGGAAAGTTTTTGTTGTGTGTTTGTTTCAATGCTAATAATTTTTTCTCCTGAAAACCAAGACTTGAGAGAATGACGTGCAGATGACAAAAGGCTTGGTCACTGTTGATCTGTGTGTTATTTCTACAAAGTTCTGTTAGTAATGAATTCAGTTTTCTTCTTCTGATCGGCCTTTATGCTGCTATATCTATTGATACATTCATTTTACATCATTTTAGCCTCATAATCTGACAACTTAGGGTGTCTTGAAAAATATGTCTGGATGTTGACTGTGTCTAAAAGGGTTGAGGTTCTACAATTTTACTTTAAAAAAAAAAAAAAAACAGGCAGACCAAAAATAGCAGAAAAAATGGCTCAGAATTTTTGGAGTAAAACTGCCTTTGTGCACGAGAGGAGTGTCTGTAGATTCTCAAACTATTCACCCGTCTGTGCGAACTCTACCACCTGTGCCTGTCTCCTCTTGACAACATGGCCGCCTGGCAGGATGGCCATAATAACCCATCACCATGACGACGGCAGCATAGGAACGAGCAAGAGGAGGGCAGGAGTGAAAGGAGGCGACCCGCTGAGCTCTCTGACACCGTGTCAGTCAAACACAAAGGTGTCTCCCTGGAGGTGGAGGAGAAGGAGCGAGAAAGACCTAGAGACTCCTTCCTTTGTTTGCTGCATTGTCTTCCCGCTCACTCCCTTCCTCCGTCCCCTCACCTTGCCGTCCTCCCCCCTCCTCCTAACTCGCAGTTAGCAAGCTCTCTTGTGTTTGTTTTTTGTTTTTTTCATTTCCTGTTTGCTTCTTTTTGTCTAGCAGGCATCTTACTTATCCACTTTCCACCTTTTTTCCCTTCAAAGCTCTGTTTCCTTCAATCTTAACTCCCTCCCTTTACTACTATCTAAATTGTTGCTGTGGAAACGGGTTTATTTTGAATGGGTCGGAAGGAAAATCATTCCTGTGTAGGTGTGCATGCCAGTTTTCCATGAATGTGTGAGTATGCTATCCCCCATTCTCCGGGGCTCCTCTCATGCACTCATTTCATCACATCTAAAGAGCTTTATTTTGTACCTCTGTTACAGACACCATTGCCATGGCTGCAGCCAGTGAGGACCACTGACACAATGACAGACACAGTGGCCATAGCAACCCCAGGATCAGTGGTGGGTAATATGATAATTCACCAACAAGGCATCTGACACATTACGGCCACATGAATATAGTCCAAGCTCCGGAAAGCCGAGGCCCATCGCTGGTAATCCACAAGCCTTTGTGCACCCAACATGCGGAGCGGGAGACAAAGAATACTCTGCTGTAACCAAGGGTGACCAGAACTAACAATAGCTGTCCTCTGGATAAGCTCGAACAAGGGGATAAAATACATATCAAGCTGCTTCTCTGCAACAGTTCAGCATGTAGCTCGCAGCACGTGAGTTGCCACTGAATGCAGCTGGAACAATCAATATCATAATGAATCTATAATTCCCAGCAGTGGTTCCCCATCGTTTGTAACCAGCTACCCCATTCCTGAAGCAGCTCCACCTTTAAGCAACCATCAGGTTGCAGTAGATGGAATCCAGCAGGACTATTTCACAAGTAGTGTCCCATCGATAAATCTCCTCCTTCCAAGGTCTGCTTTAATTCAATCCGATGCAATCTAATTTTATTGGTATGTACTGTAGCCTCTCGCAATGTCATCTGTCACTAAAACCATCCCATAAAAGCTCAGGCCTTGACCTCCTGAAGTGCAGCAATATTCATACAGAGCCCCGTGGCAATATCACCACCAGTGCTAACTGTCGCTTTGAAGAGGAGGCTGATAGCAAACACATTAAAAGGCTAGAAAGCATTGAGGCTGGGGTGAGATCATCCAGGCTCAAGGATATAGACCACTACACTGTGAAGTCTTTACCAATATGGCATGAATACAACATGACGTAACCTGAAGATAAAGAACAACAGGACACTGGAGCAGCGGTTAGCTACCTCAGAGCAGATGCCTTGGGTCATCTTTTCACACGGAGTTTGCAAGTTTTCTACAAAGAAATTCATGTTATACTCCACAAAAATGCAGGAATATCTTAAAATCCTTTTAAAAAAAACCCCCACCAGTTTAAACAGCCTAACACCACTGGGAACATGGTGCAGTGAGAACCTGTTTGAGGGGGACTTTTTTCACTGCTGCACCACTAAACTTGTCTGCAAGCAGAGCAGCTATATTGGTGACGTTGAGTAGTTAAGCTGTAGCAGACGCTGAAGCGCTGATGAGAAAAAAGAGTTGTATCTGTTTTCTGTTGGTTTTTAAAGGTCAGACATGGATCAAACCACTAGTTACCAAAAACCTGCCAAAGATAAAGCTAAAGTCGTCGCCTAAGGCAGCAACACAAGCAGGTGGATGCACCAACATCGCTGTAAACATGCTTTGAAAAACCAAACATGCATGAAACTAAGATCCAGACGACCCTTAATCAGATTTCACTTGTAGATGTGTTTGCTGTCTACAGCAAGCAAGACAGTGGATGGAGATCACCAGCACCATCACAATCCATACACCCAAGACCCGGTTCAGTTGCAGAAAGATACTCAGGGCCGGGATCAAGACATGAAAATGTTTTTCTTAATATTTTTTCTACACAATTTTCATGACAATGGAATAAACGATTCTTAGCTAATCTACTGCAGTAATTCTGTGGTCAATACCCAATCATGAATGTGGAAAAACTAAGATAGAATACTATCTAATTTCATGAAATATAACCCTTTATGGCCTTAATTTATTTATGATTATATAAAAACAAAATAAATAAGGATTTAGGAAAAATTAGGAAAAAAAGTAACACAAGGAAAAAAAAGAGAAATAAATGTAATTAAATAATATTAAATAAATTCCTTATACTAAATAAATTATAGTAAAAAAACTTAAAAATAAAATTATTTCTCTCTCTCTCTCTCTCTCTCTCTCTCTATATATATATATATATATATATATATACATTTAAGTATATATGCAAATTTACGAGAATAGGAGGATAAATATCATGATATGTAATTTTGGTCATACAGACAATTGCTAATCAGATTTTAACTACATAATTAATTGCTGCCATGAGCATTCACAAAAAAAGCTATATGTAATATCAATAGAAAGCATTTTTTAAAATTTGATCTTTTTTTTTATAAAATTAATGAAAATCGATTCTCTGAAACACTGCAAACAAACAATGTTACTACTTCAAATTTCAATGTTTTCTCAGTGTAACATCAGTACTGAGACGTTATGATACTCCTGGTCATGATCATGAAATTTCTTGTTTATTGTTGCACAAAAAAAAAATACTTTTTCTGTTAACTGATTCCACCATAATAAAAGCCTTTGGCTGCCACTTCCTTTGCAACAAATTCTGCAGATCTCCTGGAAGGTGTTTGGTTCTTGAACTAAATCAAAATGTGCTCACAGACGAGCTGTGCTTTCATTTTTACTCAATGATTATAATGAGCAACAGATGCAATGAGTAAATCAGTGTTTAAGGGCTTTGAAGTGAACAATTGGTCCCACTAAAAACATAGTAGAGGACATGGTTGAAATGAGTGGAAGAGGATGCAGAATTGTTTACATTTGTGTTATTTTACTCCAGGTGAAGTTACACCAAGTGATCACTTTTAGCTTAGCTAACAGAAACTACACTTTTCACAAAACCTTAAGCTGAGAATCTACTTGGCTTTTATCCTCGCGGTTGTGTAGCTAATTGTTCACATTCTTGCTTGTGTACTACACTGGTCAGGATCCAGATGGTACTGTGTGTCAGGCCATTAAACCAACAACGCAGAGAACTTGAATCCAGTCAAATTTGTCCCCATGCCGTTCTGCAGCCATGATAAACACATATAATTAAGAGCAAGTTGTTGGCCAAAGACACTTTCATGTTTATTTCCAACCATTAAGAAATTATTTTTAGGTTTATTGTGAAAGAGTTTGCAAAACTCCTTTGGGTTAAACTAGACCTCAGTTCCACTTGAGGTACCACGGACCATCTCCATAATACTACAGAATGGGAGCAAATAGGTCCAGTCAGGTTCTAAAGTCTTATAAAAAGCCTTTCCTAAAGAATGGAGACAACAACAGTCCTCATTCGTGAGGCTTCAGTGTGTATTTTCCATCAACTAAATTAATCTAAACCTAATTTATGTTCCATTACATACATGAAAGATATATATATGTTAATGCAGAGTTTGCTTCTGAGTCCTTATGTCAGTTTCTGACAGTAAACATGGTGACAGTGGACGAGATCATGATATGTACATTCTCAGGAAAATATATAAAAAGAGGCAGAACAGTAGACAGTGGGTCTGTGGGGCCATTAAATATGTACAGCTTCTTCTTCCTTTTTTCTTTTACGTACACTGCACAACACTGCCCCCTCAGTTTCCAGTGGTTTTCTCAGTTTGCTACATCTGACTTCTAAAAGCTCTCTGAAAACAGACCAAAATATGCACGTTGATGACACAGAAGACTGATAAAAAGGCTCCATCTGTATGTATATTTAGCGCAGAGCATAAATGAGCCTTTAGTCTGATCTGCATTTACCAACTGGTTTACACTGGGTTTAAGGTAAGTTGTGCCTCGAGGTCACAGTATTAAGTCGAAAGAATCAGTCTTTGGCTAAACCTTGCATCTGCAAAGCATTGCTTTAATGACTAGACTTCAAAGCCATTGATGGTTATTGCTGCTACAAGATGAGGCTCAGTCATTATTTGTGGTCCGCAGCAATTTAGCCTGCAGGCTTCTATATTACATGACAAGGGGGACGGCGAGCGTTGCGGTGCTGCGGTAACCGATTTAGTTAGACGGCTGACCCTAACTTGTTATCATAAAGGGAAGATGGATGTAGCAAGTCAAATCTCTCTGTCTCAGCCCCTGCCCCTGCCGAGGAGCAGAGAAAACTGGGAGATCGGAGAAATGAAGTGACATCATCAGCGTCGGCCACATTCCTGCAGAGGGAGGGGGCGAGGAAGAGGAGGAGGGGGAAAAATAGGAGGAGGAAAAAGAGAATGTCCCAAAACTTTTGAGGTTACAAGACTCTCAAGCACAGAAGGCGTGTGCATGTTTTCCCGTTACCATGAGTTGTTCGTGTGCCACAGCACACGGGCTCATCTTCCTCATCATGTGCTCCCTGTTTTAATTCATGTGCTTCTCCTCCTGTCCCCTCCCCCCACAGCCTCCCCCAACTCATGCACCCTCCCCGCCTCCTCTCTCCTCTTTCTCTCTCCACCGACCAGAGGAATGCAATAACCACATCTGGAACTTATTAGACAGCCAGAGAAGAGGAAGGGGTAGATGGAAAGAGAAGAAGTAATGCTGCTGGTGGTGGTGGAGGAGGTGGAGAAGGGGAGGGGGTCCTAGTGAAAAAAAAAAGTCCAGGAGGGGACAGAGAGGGAGAAGGAATGCACTTTGGTAAGCAGAAAAGGGGTAATTTTGGGAAAGAGTCGAAAAAGTGCAGAAGAAAGTTACCAGTTAACACAGATTAATGATAATTAAACTCTTAATCACGAGGCCTGTTGTTCTGATTCCTGTCTAAAATTACAACCCCAAAATAAATTAAGTAGATTTTCACATCTTCAAGAGATGTATGTTTAATCTGGGTCCAAAAAAGCTGAGACACCTAAGATTACTACACAAGTGTCAGAATTAAGGTATGTGTTACTGTGTCAGAGTAAATTCACACAGAACACAGTAAAAAATGCTAATGTTTATCTCCTTCTAAAAGAAAACCACATTACTTTCAGTGAAAGAACAGAAACCAAGCTCATCTAGGAATGAGTAAAGTAATCCTAGGAATGAGTAAAGTAGTCCTAGGAATGAGTAAAGTAATCCTAGAAATGAGTAAAGTAATCCTAGAAATGAGTAAAGTAGTCCTAGAAATGAGTAAAGCAATCCTAGGAATGAGTAAAGTAGTCCTAGGAATGAGTAAAGTAATCCTAGGAATGAGTAAAGTAATCCTAGGAATAAGTAAAGTAGTCCTAGGAATGAGTAAAGTAATCCTAGAAATGAGTAAAGTAATCCTAGGAATGAGTAAAGTAGTCCTAGGAATGAGTAAAGTAATCCTAGGAATGAGTAAAGTAATCCTAGGAATGAGTAAAGTAATCCTAGGAATGAGTAAAGTAGTCCTAGGAATGAGTAAAGTAGTCCTAGGAATGAGTAAAGTAATCCTAGGAATGAGTAAAGTAATCCTAGGAATGAGTAAAGTAATCCTAGGAATGAGTAAAGTAGTCCTAGGAATGAGTAAAGTAATCCTAGGAATGAGTAAAGTAATCCTAGGAATGAGTAAAGTAGTCCTAGGAATGAGTAAAGTAATCCTAGGAATGAGTAAAGTAATCCTAGGAATGAGTAAAGTAGTCCTAGGAATGAGTGAAGTAATCCTAGAAATGAGTAAAGTAATCCTAGGAATGAGTAAAGTAGTCCTAGAAATGAGTAAAGTAATCCTAGGAATGAGTAAAGGAGTCCTAGGAATGAGTAAAGTAATCCTAGGAATGAGTAAAGTAGTCCTAGGAATGAGTAAAGTAATCCTAGAAATGAGTAAAGTAATCCTAGGAATGAGTAAAGTAGTCCTAGGAATGAGTAAAGTAATCCTAGGAATGAGTAAAGTAATCCTAGGAATGAGTAAAGTAGTCCTAGGATTGAGTAAAGTAATCCTAGGAATGAGTAAAGTAGTCCTAGGAATGAGTGAAGTAATCCTAGAAATGAGTAAAGTAATCCTTGAAATGAGTAAAGTAATCCTAGGAATGAGTAAAGTAGTCCTAGGAATGAGTAAAGTAGTCCTAGGAATGATTACAGTAATCCTAGGAATGAGTAAAGTAGTGCTAGGAATGAGTGAAGTAATCCTAGGAACAAGTAAAGTAATATCTGATGAGGAACTGTGCTGCAGTAGAAGGTAAAAGTGAACCTGAGCAGGTTTCCAGGTGTTTAAATACAGGCGTTATGCAGGTAAATATCTCATGAAGCCATCGGCTGATGATGATGATGATGACGATGATGATGATGATGATGGACACCTCTATCAATGGTCAGAGTCAGGAGGATCCAGGGATAGCCCCCAAATTCACGTTGCTAGCTCCCAGAGTTTCTGTCCTACAGTGATGAGGCAGACATCTTTAGCCCTGTTTTCACCAACAGATGAATGACGGTTCAAGACGGGACGGAACAAAACTTTCTGCGTTTCCACATGCGAAAACTTGGAAGAAGGGTACCCTAATATCTGACCCATCCTACTTTGTTAGGACCCTTCTGTTGGGGTACAAATCTAACCGATCTGACCTGAAAGGGTGGAGTTTGACACAACGTGAGCCATTGATTTGTTGAAAAACAGTCACATGTGTGACCTGGCATAAAAACAAAGCAGGAACGGCTCCTGATTTTGTTGATTAAATCTCTGTTTAAAATGGCGTTACGAAGCACCACCAAGAAGAAAGAAACAAACTGTTGAATGGCCGCTTTGTTTCTAAGTCATGTTTTGGTTCTACTTTAAGGAAGGCGCTGCATTGGCGTCATGCTATCACATAGCTGAGGCATCTATCACTATCCGGCTGATACTCCGCCTCTCTAGAGAGGTTACAGTTGGCTGTGGAAACGCAGCGATATTACAGTTTACAAACCATATCTGCACCCCAAACGTCCCGTCCCGACCCGCACCCGTTGGTAAAAACGAGGCTTTTGTAATCAGCAGAGTCTCTGCTTTCATATGACTCCTTGTTTTTGTGGTTTGCTTGAAGTGGATGAATTTGCAAAAGCTCTAAAGTGGACGGTGTTGTTTACATTCCCGTATAATTGCTTGGGGCTTGAACTGTTTGGTTTGGATGTCAGTGCTTGGTAGAGTCTTTTAGATGAGTTTCTCCTCATCATTTTGGTCTGCTACATGTTGCTACAGCTGCTTCCTAATGTGTGCAAAGATCTTCTGTACTGTACGTATCTCATGCCGCCCCCTGCAAAGGGGACTCTAGTCCAGAACAGATCCAGCTCAGCAGGGATGGGGGCAGGGGATGAGCTCTGCTGGCACCTCTGATGTGGCTTCAGTCGCTCACAATTCCAACACAAATGTAGCCTTTGAACTGGCCACGACCATATTCTGTCTGAATGAGCAGCTACACTGTCCCTACTGAGGGAGCAGTCAAGCCTGAGTAATAGCTCCTTTCTCTGGGCCACTGGCCTCCCAACTCCTCCTCCTCTTTCGTCCTCATCCCTCTCTGTCCTGCCTCACTTTTTCTTTTCATCCACCCGAACCTACTTCCACACTACAATCCCCAACTTACCCCTCCTCCTCAACCCAACTCTCAAACAACCAAAACAGAAGTCCAATCGCTCTCGGTCGGGTTTTCACCCAGCTGCCCATAACTCTACTCATCTTTGTTCTCCTCCTCGTGATCCACTTCTCCACCAAACTGCTTCCCTCCTCCGTCACCCCCAAACTGTCCCCCGCTGCAGAATGTGGCCATGCAGTTTAGGAAAACACAGCCAACAGATTCAGTCAGATGTGATAAAGTGTTCCTCTTTTGCACGAAGTGGGGTCTGCATAAAGAAACAAGAACCCCCCCCCACTTCTTTTTTCTTTCTTCTTCTTCTTTTTTAACTTGCATGCCCCCAGCCTGTCACACACAATCAGATTACAGAGTCTTTAAATCCTGGGGCTTCACTTGTGAAACACTCGCTGGAAGGAAATGTGTACACTTCTGATTGAATTTATCTCTGACTGCAAGTTTGATAATGAAATATCTACCTCTGTGGCTCCACTAGGTTTTCAGAGGCTCACCGCCTTTCCACTTAAAAAAGCATCATAGGACACTCGCAGGTGAAGGAATGCCCTTAAACAAACATATCAGCTCAGAGAGGCAATCATCATGTCACACCCGCCAGGATAGCCATGCCAAAAATTTCTCGACTGAATGGAGCCCAATGGAGGACAACTGGCGAAAAAACGTACATTATATCATTACAGACCCTGTCCCCATGTGGAGCTTTACAGCTGGTTCAGTGATTGCTTTCAGCGGCTAATGTCAATTAGAGATGCTTTGCGGTAAATAGGCTTCATTCAGTTTCACTATGACCATGACCCGAATTCGCATATTAACAGCGAGATGCTGCAGAGCTGCATCCAGCTCGCTGGGATCCAAATTAAAAACAGACTTCTGCCTCGCTACATGTGTCACTCCAGATCTACACTCTGAGCTGGAACGGCTTCAGTGTAGCACCGCAAAACGGTTCGTTAGCCTTGGTGCAGGACTTTCAGAAAGCATTGTGCCACCATAAATAGTTCTATAAGAGGTGACGCGCTCAGAGGAGCTTGACAAGTTTGAGTCATAGTAGGTGGGACCTGAGTTGATTCTCACAGGTGCAGTTTTATGGGTTACCATGGCCAAATATGTCCCCCATCTTTCAGTGACCAACAGGAACCGACCCAGTTCTTCATGCATGCTAATGGGATTCATGTACTACCAGTATCTGTGTGTATTAATCAAAGCTAAATGGGACAAAATGGGAATTTCATTGGAGTTCAGTAGTGTTTTAAAACTGGACTATATTCTTTATGAGGTTTTCCTGATGTTTCATTTATATTTCAGCTACTGTGGTCTCTTTTTATGTCATTAAAATGACAAATATAGTGGTGGATCAAACAACCCCGGAGGAAACCCTTCTTTCTCTGGGTGTAAAAAGCCCCCCGAATGTGTTTGGCTCTTCCAACATGTGAATATTTCCTTTGCTGAGCACAACTGGCAGGAATCCGTCTGAGGTTGGTGATTCACGACTGTGTGATTCAGAGCCGGAGCGAAGAGTACCGGCAGCAGCAGCAGTTCACGGCCTGGATCTGCATAAAAAATCTAGACAGAACTCACAAACTGAACACCTGCACTGGAGGCTTTCTGTCCGAGTCAGCATTTCTAGACCAGGCTCTGACCATATACTGAAATAAAGAGGAAATAGCAGGTCTTTGAATTTACTATGATGAATTTAGTGTTACACAACTGGCTTATGTTTCTTCTGCTATCATGAATAAATCAAGATGATTTCACATATTTATATATATTTTTTTAAGCACTTTAGGGTTTTTATATGTAAAAAGTTCTTTATAAATGCATTTTACTTACTTACTTAAAAGCCTATTTATTAGGGATGTTTCTATAAATTTTTTTTCTGTCTAATACCGACTCTGACACCAGGGGTTTAGGTATCCGCCGACACAGAGTACAGACCCAAGACTTGATGTATGATATTGTTGTTGCTATCATTCATTGTCCTAGCATTAGTTAAACTATAAAATGTGAGTTACCTAACAGTTATGCACCGTGGTTTCCAGTAGTACTAATCCGTTTGCTCCATCTGGAAGGACCCCAAAAACAGAGGAAATTATGCATAAAACCGACTCAGAATAAGGACAAAAGGCTCCGTATCCGTCTAAACAGGCTGGCTGAAACCCGGGGATTTATGATTTGCAGGAACTTCAACAAAATAAAAGAAGCACTATTGAACTATGGCAGATTTTTGTCACTGAGGAGCACACCAGTGTGTTGATATCCAGTTGCTAGCGTGTGACGGGGTGCCATAAAGCAAAACTCAGCTGTAACGTGACCTAGCGTTACAGGAAAAAAAGTTGTTAAGTTTGGTTTTCAGATGCTGCAGGGCAACAACAGCGAATGTACAGGCCACCCGCTCCACCGCCTACTCCGCCACCCGCTCTGCCGCCTACTCCGCCCTTCTTCATGTGCTGTAGGATGCCTTTTGCTTTCTAAAACCAGGATGAGGTTAAGGGGACGTGGACAGGTCAAGTTCTCCATGAGTGAGCTCCAGCTAGGGTTTACCACCGCAACCATTTCATAAAAGCTGAGCTTTGTGCACTACAACGGACGAGTTATCCATGGCTACTTCTCAGAACAAGGCATCTTTCTTTGTTTGTGCAATCCTTTCCATGATTGTTTAAATGTTAATTCAAAGACAAGGTTAGGTGCAGCGCACAGGGTCAAGACTCTACCACTCATTACTTAGTTAAAGGAGAGAATTTGCAGTGATTGATTATGCAGTAACATTTAACAGCTGTGCTAATGGTGGCGCTTGCTTGGAACTCGCCACCAGGGTGATATGTCCAAGACTGGGGTATTAAATCAGTCATTCCTGTGATGCCGCTAATAACCATTCAGTTGCATATGTGCACATTATGGGTAATAAAATACAGAAGAAATAAGTATGGGCTGCTTTGGTTTAAAAACACTCCAAAACTCAAACTAATAATTTCCCTCCTCTGCAGATTACATCTCATCCTCTAATGCTTTCATGGGACAATACAACAATCACATGTGTGAATTCATGTGTTACATCATTTTTAAATCTTAGGAGCAAAATCAGACCTATTTTCAGCCCCGCTAATCTTGTCTTGGGGAAAACCTCTGAGCGCAAATATCTTTGTGTTTCAAGAACGCAACACGGAGTAATAACGGATTACACAGATGTAACAGTGCAACAAAAGACAATAGGACACAGATGTAATAGGCTGTGTCTGTGTGACTGGTTTAGTAGACAAACATGGGTATGTGACAATAACTACAGGGGGTCTCGAGGAGGACGGGGGGTGGGTGGGGGGTGGATTTGTGGATTTTATTGTAAGATTATGTGAACCCTTGTCAACGCTCACTTGGGTGGATGCTGAGCGAAACGGTGCGATACAACAAGCCTGGCAGACATGGTGACATCATCCCTTTCCTATACCTTCCCTTCCTCGAACACGCCCCCTACCTATGATGGAGTGGTGGACACCGGCCAGCAGCAGCAGCCAGTAGACAATAGGAAAAAAGACAAAGCGGTGGGGGGGACATGCAGATATTCCCAAATCAAACAGGTAGCTTAGAGAAATTACATTCATCCTCTCTCCTCCTCTTCCCCACAGCCTCCTGTCTCCTAGCAACTCGGCTACAGCTGTGATTATCATAAGCCTAGCCTATACCTGGCACCCCACAGGTAGGCCTATATAAAGAAAGGCGGGGGGGCACATGCACCGATACTCCTGCTGCATACCTTCCTGTGTAAAGTGCATTTGATAAAACTGAGCTGTTCACAGGTACAGGACATCAGGATAGGAAGCAGGTGTGCGAGAGTAAAAAGGAGGTGGTCTCCCTGACTGACAAGCCATTCAGATGCCAAAGCAGCGTGGAGGTGCTGCTGGCATGTAGAGCAGCCGGTCAATCACTGTCATTCCCGTCACGTCCTCAGCGCCTCACCACCCCAGTCCGACTCTCTATAATATGCAAAAGGTCATTTAGCCCGTTAGGCGCGCGTGCACAGGTCGTCTTCTTCTCTCACTCACACATACAGACCCGCTCGTGCGCATACTTTCGACATGAAATTAAAAAACTGTGGCAATCCGTTTCTGCGGTGCAGAACACGCAGCGGCGCACGCGTAAAAGGTGATCAATTGCTGCGGCGCAAATGGAAATACTATGAAATCACGTTACATGCCTTTTCCTCTCCACAGCACACACACATTTCAGACTGAAAACCATTAGATAGGTCGGCTATAAGAGATTTTTAAATCTGCATTTAATTTCTTATTAAAACCGTTTTCATCGCTCAGAAAGAGACGAAAATAAATGCAGTCTTACCAGTTTGAAAACTGAACGCCAAACTCAGGAGCAGCAGCCTCAGCATGGTTCAGCCGACCAATAAGTCCGTTATTGGCTCAAACCTCCGTGAGGACAGCATCAAAAAGCGGGAGTTTAGTGACTTTAACAATAATTACTCTAACAACTATAATCCTCCTGCGTCCACTCGCCTCGTTTCTCCCCCTGACTCGGGTTGGACTCGCTTGCGTTTACACCATTTCAGCTTTTCTGTATTTATTTATTTATTTCTCAAACCTCGCTCGTCTTCTTGCTCTCAAGCGACAGTCCGTTTCTCGCTCTACTCAGAGGAGGCAAGTTGGCAGCAATGACAGACACCACTTCCGGTTAAAGATTTCAACATAAGGTTCAAATTCAAGGAGACGCTTGTTCAACGGAAAAGTTGCTTTCTTTAATTGTTAAAAAAATATATCAGAGTGATCTGTTTAAAATCCTACATTTGTTTTCGCAAATATAACCATGAAACTACTCAGACATTTAAGATAATGATTCACAGTGACCATTGTTATTTTGACATTTAGATGCAGAAAACAACAAATCTAATAAAGTACATAAACATTAAACAAAACTTTACTGTGAAAATGAACACATTTTATTAGCATATAAATTTCTTATACATGTCAACTTGTATGTCGAACAGTCTTGAGGTTAAGATTTTAAGGGAAAAAACTGAAAATTAGGGCATAGTAAAATGAAAGCCATATATACATACATAAATAGGTGCGTTATATGTAAATGAAAATGGATCCATAAATTAAACAAACAATACCAATAATTATTCAGCAGGCTTCGTTTTAATCCTTTTCAAAGAGTTCAAGACAAACAACAATTCTTTAAAAAATGAATAAATACATAACAAGATTGACAAAATGTCCAATCAATAAGGTCAGTGTTGAATTTTAATCTTTAATTGCCTGCTTCTTGAAATGAGCTTCTTTGGCTTGAACCTAAATGCATCTGATTTTCTTACAGACACCAGAAGAATATTCTCTAATCCTGTTTCATAACGGGGATGGAAAAGTCTTTTGCTAACGAGGGCCCAAAAAATATATATTTTTGTAATTCTTGGCTGTGAAAAGACAATAAAAGTGAACGAAGAAGCATTATACTTATATATTAAGTCAACCTTGCAAAGCTCTACTTCCGGTTTGGCACCGCTGTCTCTGACTTGATGTAATTTTCTCATTAGCGGCGCATTCCTCTCTCTCTCTCTCTCTCTCTCTCTCTCTCTCTCTCTCTCTCTCTCTCTCTCTCTCTCTCTCTTACGTCAGCAATGGCACAGCACCGCCCCCTTTTTTCTTCTCCCTCTGGCTCGTGCCCGGGTCAAACACCGGCAAAATATATAAATAAATAAATAAATAAATTATCATAACAAAAGGTCATGTGACATGACTTTTTTATTTATTGTTTTACTTTTTTTCAGTAAAAACAATATACATAGTTACAAACATACAATAAAGTAAAAACAATTATACTCGTAGACATCAGACCATTAAATGATTTTAGATACCTCACCTTACCCCTGACATAATCCCCTAATTTTCTGATAAATATGAAAAATAAAATAAAAACACAATATAGAATATACAAACGTTCGTTTCACTATAGTAAACATACTATATTGACTTAGCATATCAGACTATTAGATTGTAGGTAGGAAGGATAGAGATACAGCAGCACTATTACCTTGTAAAGTAATGGTAATTATTTAGTGAGATGACATCACTATGATGCGACAGCCTGACCACATGATGAACAAACAGGCCTTGTCCTCATTCCTGTCATATAATATGGTCTCTCATGATGGATCCCCTCCTCCTGATATTGTCACAGCTCAGTGGGTCTCCACAGTCCCAAACCAGAGGTGGTGGTGGTGGGAGGAGGGGGTGAGCTGACAATGATACTGGAGCGCCCCCTAGTGTCCGATTTAATCCACAGGGACCCCAACTTTACCTATGCTTCTGGCACAGCTGGAAAAACCATTCCAGAAGTATTCACGCATGCACGCGCATAAATCATGGTGGCCCTGTTAGCGGCAGGATTCAGACAGATATATTTTAATGGGAGCTTTTTTAGTTAAACAAACCTTGGTTTTCATTCAGAAAGCTATATGAAAAGCTCAAAATACATGGAAGACTAAAAATGTGTGTGTTCTTTATGAATAACCTAGATTTTCACGAAATATTGGTCCTTTAAGGTAAAATATATAATTAGCCCCATATAATCATGCTGAAATTACGTTGTTGCCTTTTTTTCTAGAGAAATGTCTGCAGTAGTACAAGGATTGTAAACAAATGCATGCTTTAGTAAAATCTTGTCAAAATTAACAAATAATCCCAGTAAGATAAAGCAAAATAATGTAAATAACTGCATAATTTTAAAATTTAACTTGCAAATAATCAGGTATTACTCGAGATTTTTGGTTGCATCATCTAAAAGCAGCGTTTTTTCGTCACTGCGCAGCCACAACCTCAGTATTCTGCATCTTTAGTGTCTTCTACGTTTATAGGAGATAAAAAGATCCGCAAGTCTGCCGCGTGGCACGCAGAGTGACCCATCTCTGCCGGGACTCGAACCCGGAGCCTCTGGATTAGAAGTCCAGCGCGCTATTCCATTGCGCCACAGAGACTGCGCCAACATCGCAGGAAGCTGGCATAGTTTACATATCACGCATCTTCCCTGTATCTGCATCCCTGCAGCATCAGGACCAGTCATAGCCGCCATATTTGCTTTGCCAACATTGACCACCAGATGGAGCTCTAGCTACACCCTGTAATAAGAGGTAGGTCAAGCTAACAGATGTATAACAGGAAGTTAAGAGTTTAGGTTTACAAAATAAAAGTTGAGTGAACTATGGATGATGCGCGGATATGTACTATAATCTATGATATCTTTTATTATGGAAATGCTACAACGCGAAAAGCGTTTTTCTAAAATGAGCATAACACTTTTTCATCATGAAGCTGCTCAGTCGAATAGGTCCTATCAGAGCTCTTGTTTAAAGGTAGACTGTCTTGTTAAAGTTGCAGACAATCCGAGAAAATTATCTGTAAAAACCAAAGTAAACAAACAAACAATATAAAAATTCCTCATTACAAATTCAGGCGTTAGAAAGGATGCCTGTTTAAAACTTGGCAGCCATGTTACTCTATGGTCAAATTCAGCTGAGAAGATTGGCAAATAAATAAATAAATAAATAAATAAATAATAAGCTAAATTTATTAGGAAAAAAAAATCTAGAAACAGTCATCCGTGCTCTTGTAATTTCCAGACTTGACTACTGTTCTGCGCTCATGTTCGGGATCAGTCAGGCCTATGGTCACCTACAGCAAAATGCTGCAGTCAGATTTCTAAAAAGTTCAAGGCAGAAAGAGCCCACTACCCCAGTGTTGCTATATTTTACCCCTGGACATTTTTTTTTTTTATCTTTTTATTTTCCTGTGCAGCACTTTGGTCAGCATTGTTGTAAGCTATACTGGAATTACCCCCACATTGCATCAGAAAACCAGTTACACAGCTTCTATACAGCCTTTATTGGGATGTGACACAGATTCCACTCCAAATATCCACACAGTGGATGTCAGGGACTTGCTGGTAGAGTAAATCCAGGTTTTGGCATCATGGAGACACATGTACAGACATTTCCCTTGCAAATAGGAGCACCAAGACCCATACACAGCCCAACGGGTAAACATCTAAGTCAGGGACAAATTTCTGGAAAGGATACTTTAAAAAAAAAATAAATGCAGACATTTAAATATGACATGTTAATTGTTTTGGGGGTAAAATGTTGTGTGATAGTGTAAGAAATAGATGATTGCAGTTTAAAGGAAGTGAGATCTTTCTCATAAAAAGAACTGTTGAGTTGCATAAGAAAAACTCCCTTAAGCGTCAAAATGTTGCAACTATAATCCCATTTCGTAACTTCCGATTTCTTTCTTTCTTCACGTCTTCTGACGTTAGAAGAAACTTTTTCTGAAAACTGCTAGATCTTCGTTTTCTACTAGAAACTTCATGTGGCTCAGAGTTATTCCTCTTCAGTTTTTCCTCTGAACAACAAAGTACTGATGCCATTTCTAAATGTAATATTTAAAAAAGAAACCAAAATATATTTTCAGAAAACTTTAGGATTTATTTGCTTTCTTTTTTCCTTTTTTTTTTTTTTGTACAACACATTTTGAAACTCAAAACTCAACTTTTTCACATTCTTGCTTACAGTGTGCAACATGTCATCTTAAGATGAAAGAAAGTGGCTTGAAGGAAAAAAAATACCTTGTAAAAAACTAAAATTGTATAAAAACATAACATATATAACATCTGGTTTTAGAAAACATTTCCTATAACTTGCTTCAAATTAGTAAAAACCGTATAAAATGTGACATTTGAAAATGAAACATCCACCTTTTTGCTTTCCAGACAATACACAAAAATGATGCATCTCATACATTAAATCTACATTTACATGAAAATGCTGTGTTAATCAGATTTACAAACATTTCTTCCAGGTTAGCCGACTGGATGATTTTTGTTTCCAGATTCGGCTTCTTGTGTTTACATTTTCAGGCCACATCCTCTCTGCCTGTGTGGTGACCCATCCAACGGGAGCAGGAGCTGTGAGCCGCTCCATGTGGAAAGCCAGCAGGTGGGGGTTATGTTATGTAAGAAAACAGAAACCACCGCCTGGGCGTTGCCTCTTCATTTATCAGAGATGAGCAACAGTGCCAAAATGCTCTAATAGTGACTGCATTGTCACATAGCTCCTCTTTCTGGAATAATTCCAAGCCTGTTGCAAAATCCTTCAATAAAAATACAAAAAAAAACGTGACTAGTAAGACATTCAGCTAAATTAATGCAGCTAATATAATAAAATGACAAGCAGCAGCAAGATCTAAATGCACTTTGAATACAACTCTATTTTAATAACGCATAAACATGGACAATATAACATTCTTCAGGAGAATTTTAACTGAGCAAACGTGTCCAAGCTGCTAATTACTCTACTTCAACGTTTGGTCTGGAGTGTTGAGGGTGATGGTCTAACAGCAGTCTTGAGGGTAACCATCAGACCACATAAGACATCACCATCTGTCCTCATAACCTGCTCTTTAACCACCTGTGGACAGAACTTATTCCTTAACCATTTCAAGCCATAACGAGGAGGAAATACTTTGTTTTCTCTCTTTGTGTTAAAGTGAAAAGATCTAAAGTGCATCTAAAGTCCTGAACATACAGAGTTCCTGCAGAATCAGTGTGATCCTGAGCCCGGGACTTTCACAGTAATCTTTAGAGAGTTTTGTAAACAAACCGTGGTGTTTTCAGAAAATGTCCTCAATCGTCCCAGCATTACATACTTCTAGATCAGGGGTGTCAAACATAAGGCACGGGGGACTAAACAGGCCCACCAGATGGTCCAATCTGGGCCGTGGGATCGTTGAAGTAAATGTGAAAATGACAGAAGAAATTAATTGTAATGTTTAGTAAAAGTAACTGTAATCTCTAATTTCACAACCAGGTTGAATTTATTATGTTTATAAAACTTCTCTAAAGCAGGGAGCTAACTTGTTCCATCGTTTCTGTCTTTCTTACGCGACAGATCCGACTTCAGGTTGTATTGTGAGATGAGTAAGTTCAGGATTACTACACATATGTGAAAATGTACACGTGTGTACTTAACATGTTGAAACGTTGCCTCCATCATAATGTGAAATCCTGTATTCTTCAGTTCCAGATACCTGTGACTCGTTGTAATGCGCGTAAATAAAAAGATAAAAGATAAAAAACCAAAATGAATAAAAAACAAAAAAATAAATCATAAAATATATTTTTATATTAAATTACTGTGTGTGTGTGTTGAATGAGTCTCAGGACGACAGGACTCTCATGAGCTCCTTCCACCTTGGCTGATAAAACCTATCGCACGTTCGATCATGTTAGGTAACATCAATTCGATATTTGCTGACATCACAAGCTGATTGAACACAATCGCGTCCGTTCAGATCAAATCACAGAAAATATTTGTGATTTTCCTGAGTTCAGTTATCAGACATTAAAATAAAAAAAAACACCACAATTTAGATCAGAACAAAGCCAATGGAAACGTGTTTTTCTCAAGTCTGTCAAACAAATGATTACTTACATTTTTAATGATTTTTCTAATAAGCTTGTTCACCGCTGGATGGATGTAGATCCACACCCCGATCATACAAAGACATTTTTAAAGCAGCACATTAAAGTTAGTATTAAAAGCAACCTGGTCTCAACATGATGAACCAAAGCCTCTAAGACGTGGAGCAGACTTGCAAAAGGCAGATTAATACTTAAATACTAAAAAAAAGCTGCAAATACAAACATATTTCCAAAGAAAAAAACGGAGATGTCTGTGTGAGTTGAGCTGACTCAGCAACTGTCGGCACACAGATGTGGAGCTGATGCACCTCCATCTCTATTCCATCCATATCTGATGATGCCATGCTTTTCATGTCCAAAGCATCTTTAAAAGCCTCCCAGTTGTTCCCAGCTGGGCCGTTTCAGTGCAAAATATCGCCAGCAAGAAGAATGGGATGGTGTGTACAGGATTCTAGCTGCTCTTGCTGAAATATTGGCTTCTCTATCCTTACAGTCCTAAATCCCCTAACATGACTTGTGTTATAATTCATGGCTATAAAAAGAAACTTGTGGGACTTGACGTGCGCTCTTCTTGTACAGTCTGAATTAAGGTTTCAGTTTGGCTCTGCATTACCTGGTCTAGAAAAACCAGCGAGAACTGCTTGTGACGTTGGATTTCTGATGAACTGTTTGTTCACAATGCGTGGGAATGAAGAAGGTGGTTCTTTGGAAACGTTTGACATCAGACGTGTCAACAGTCTGGTTTGCTGGTTTGGAAATCCGCCACCAGAGTGACTTCACAGCTCACTTCGTCCTCTATTGGGCAGTACACGTAGAAGTGAGGGCTCTAAAGAAAGGAGGAAGAAACAAAAGTGTTAAAACCATATTTAACAACATTATTTGATATTTCTATTCTCTAAAAAAAACTTAAAAATCTGACCCTCCAAAGTGCAGATGCCTGAATCTGAAAGCAGACTGTCAAGAACCAGCATCCATGCCATGATCACACACATCTACAATCATGTCTGTCATTTAAGATAAATATTATACATATAGTTTAAAAAGTTTAGGTCATAAAGTAGAAGCCTGACAGCGATACCAAGGCCACCATTTCCACCAACAGGTCCAGCTTGGTACGGTACAGGTTTCCACAGGCAAAAACTGGGAAAGGTGCCAGATTATCCAATGAGAGCCATCCTACTTTTTTGGGACCCTTCTGTTGGGGTCTCAGTCCTACCAACCCTTGGCACACTGCAGTGCACTGATTGGTCAAAATAATCATCACTTCCTGTGTGGCTCTGCAATAAGAACATAGCGGTTCCACGTTTAAATTTATGGTGGATTTTTTTGTTTAAAGCCACATGCCACCATTCTCCTTTGTTTTTCTGTCACATTCTTCTGTCTTATAATTCAAGGAAGGCGTTGCTTGAGGGACAATAACAAGACTTCCTGCTATTACTTAGCTCTATTACTATCCACCTTACAACCCTCTTACCAGGTTAGGGTGTGGTTGACTGTGGAAACATAACAGAAATCAGGATTTACAGAACCAAACCATCCCGTTCAGAGCTGAACCCCTTGATGGAAACAGGGCTTTGAGGCCCATTTATGCTGGATGCAGACGACGGACAGTTTCTTCTGTCTTCTGCATGGTTACGCACGTAATTTGGTCCGTTTTCTGGGATCATAGCTATCCGTGGCTAGACACAGAAGATGGAGCAGAAATCACAGAGGCAGTGCTGAGCAGAACAGCTGGCATGTGACCAGGGAACAAACAACCCACAGAAGAAGAAGAGGAACAGGAAGGGAACTAAAAAGCAGAAGAAGTTTGAAGACGAGCACAACTGTAGAAATTGCGTGAGCTTTTCAAGAAAGACTGTATAACACGGAAATGTACTCCGAACTCGGCACTGCCCGCTTGTGGATGGACTGACTTATTACTGATGGAAACGTAAAGACGCAGGGTGAGGTGGCGGCGTATGACGAAACTGTCCGCCTTCTGTGTCGAGCATGAACGGATCTTTAGACATACTGCGTTTGGACCGGCTAAACAGAAGTAAATTCTGGAATAATATCTCCTGTTCTAAGAAAGTGTTCCATCTTTAAGGATCATCAATTTTAAAAAAAAAAAGGTTATAGGAAGATTTTTCATTCTTGTGTTGTCAATATGTGCGTTGTTATGTTTATTACTTCTTACTTTATCATTTTTTTTATTTTATTGACTTTAATTGACTTTCCTGACCCTTCACTGTCCCAGTTATATAAACAAATAAATAAAAATGTTTAAATGCATTCATTTAAAATAAAAAAAGTGGAATAAACATGTCTGAAACCAGGACTGCGAACCAGGTTTAAGTATGCAAAATGTTACCTAAAGCCGGGTTTACAACCACCAAGAGAAAAGCAAATCATATCAAAAGTTAGTCAAAAATCATAAAGTTACCTCGTTGTTGTTGTTAGAAAGATCGCTAAGGAGATCCCGAGGTTGTGGCACTTTGGGGAAGACACTGTCCTTATTCCTGTAAAGACAACATCATATCACTACCTCATAACGTTAGAGAAAGACGAGGAGAATATTGAGATACATTAAGAAATCTGGAAAAAAAAGAAGATGACATACTTCTTGTAACACACAAATGCGAACAGCACCATAGAAGCAAACACCAGAGGAATGAAAACTGCAATGTACACCAAGTTGCTGCCTTGCTCATCTGCAAAGACATTCACAGCAGCTTAGTCAGCTAATAGAAACAAAACAATTACCTTGTTTCTTGTGTTTTATGGAGTACTTTTACAGAAACTTTTATAAACAATATCACATTCATGAGGATAAAACACATTACTGTGTGTTTTTAAGAGAAAGAGATTTAAAACACAGGAAAAAGGAGAAAAGCAACATACCAATACAAATCTGTTTACCCGGTGCTGTGCTGCCTGCGCTGCTCTGGGCTACAACAGACATGCAGTACCGACAGTGAGGAACCAGATTAATCTGATAGGATGTTGATTCCACTACAGTCAAATCCTGCAAAAAGATTTGACACTTTAACTAAACAAAACATCCAGGAATTAAATTCTCTATGCACGTGTGTGCAGTGCATATAAATGTTGCACAAAGAAAATCAGTTAATAAGTGTTTGGTGGATGATT
The DNA here is from genome assembly GCF_017639745.1 of Melanotaenia boesemani. Taxonomy (NCBI): domain Eukaryota; kingdom Metazoa; phylum Chordata; class Actinopteri; order Atheriniformes; family Melanotaeniidae; genus Melanotaenia; species Melanotaenia boesemani. The sequence continues at coordinate 32,447,047 of NC_055686.1, read as the reverse complement.
TCTTTGTTGTAACAATCCTTCATGGCAATAAATCTTATAGGTTCTGTTTTTTTCCCTTTTAAATGGAGCCACATTTGTAAGGAAAATGCATGTGTGGGATGAGTTAAGTATGCGGGTTGCCAAATCTTTATTGCTAATGCCAAACAGCTGATTCTGCTATTGACTCTTGTGTGGTGTCGTACTTTGGATTGGATGGTCGAAGTCTGAAGAAAACAAAACATATTGGTAATATAACAGTTTCTTCATTTGATAAAAAGGTGCCCAACACCCTGGCACCTCCTCCTCATGCATCCTATTCTTAGTTGTTGCAAGTCAGCCAGTGTGGTTGACCGCTGCCACAGGAAGCTATTACAGTAATCAGCCCTTTGTGCAGCAGGTCCATGACACCAGTCAGGTACATGGTTGGGCCTTATTTATCAAGCTTGCGTAGGAAAAAAAACCCAGCGTATGCCAAATATAGTCAACTTTTGCGATTTATGAAAACCAAACTTGACAAGCGAATGTTCCTACCCTCACGACAACTCTGACCCATCCGCGCGCACATAATCTAGACACCACCGGTACAGAATAAAATCGAGGAAATGCTGTGAAATGTGAGACATTTGTGCACAATCCACTTTTATTTTTCGCACCACATGTTAGATATTTAAGCTGTTTGCTTTAATTTCTAACATGTGATGTGGGGTAGTGTTTTCGGGGAAAAAGGGAAAAACCTCAACCACTAAATTATGTTCTGTCATTGTGAAACAGAACTTACATGTTATAAAATACGTCCAGCTAAATGGGGTGACAATCTGCTGCCAGCATGTCAGTGTGAAAGTCATTCAGCAGAGTGGGATGCAGACTGGAGGCTGGAGGTCTAGAAGCAACGCTAATGAAACACACAAGAGGTGGATTTTCTTTTATTTATTCTTACACAAGGCTTTTTTGTTTTATTGTTGTCCCAATTTTATAAATTAAAACAAATGACTACATTATCGGCATCATTACTATAATTTATCAGACGCTTTTCTTCAAAGCGATTCACCACTCTGGGAATCTAACTTCCATCTCACACATGGGAGACAGAAGCTCCACCGACTGAGATACCTTCCCTTCTGACACTGTGACGACAGCATCTGCCACCTGCTGCCACTATTCTGCCTTTCTGACACAAATAATGCCCACGCTGTGTCCACCAGTTAAACATTTTTACGTTTGTCAAAGTGGTCCATCAGGATCTCAGTCTCACACCCAGAAAAATTCCACTTCTTAACTCTTTTTCCCTCCCGAGCCATCATGCAAATGATGTGGTGGATATGTATCACAGGTGTCCACCTGACCATTTATAGCCACCATGTGGGCGTGGGAAGCCGTTCCATCATGTTCGCCCGCTTTAGAGTTGATTGTGATTTATAAACGGAAACAGGCGCACACTTTTATAAATCTGAAAGTAGAAGTGTGCAGCATTTCCTTTTTGCGCCACCTCTAGTTTGCTTTGCTACGCACAGTTTGATAAATGAGGCTCCGGTGTACAAGAAGCAACCCACAGACTCAGCTCTGCTGCTCATTCCACAAACATAACTCAATTTAAAAAAGAAAATCAACAGGCTTTCTATCCAATTTATTGCCAGGAAGAATTGTTACAGCAAATAAATAATCCAAACACTAATTTTTTTACTTTTTGTGCTAAGTTCATGCATAGTATTGTTGTCTCCTACCTTCATCTTATTGCACTCAGTGTAATCAATTCTATATTTCCAGGATGACGACCTCAAGACATCTGGAGCAACCCAGCTAATATTGAGTTTGGTCCCACTTTTTGTAACGCTCCATGTGAGGGGAGGTGGCTTCACTGCACACAGAGAAACATTATAAACATTAAAATAACTCCAAGGCTGGTGAAAAATCTACTGGAAAACCCACTGCCCTATGCAGAATCGTTCATGCCCTCTGAAAATGTGTCTTTTGGGACTGGATCCCACTCAGACACTAATCCCCAAACATACACTACTCACATTAGGGATATTCAACTTTAGGGGAAATTTACAGAAAATGTAAAAAGTTCATGTTGCACCGATAATATAATATGACATTTAGGAATAATCATGCAATAGTAATTCCTTTATCTCTGAGAATTTATTAAAATATAAAAATAAATGTCTCAGTAACTTGTCAGCTGTTAGGGGTGGTCTTGGTCTGATGAAGTCTAAATGATGAAGAGGAGTGTTTAGATACAAGATGTTAAGGAACCAGAACATTTAGTGCTCTATTACTACGACAGAGAATTAGGGCCACATAAAGAAAATATTTTTCATATATTTTGTCATATAATTACGAGAATAAAGTTGTAATTTTACAATAAAAAGTAGTCTTACAAGAAAAAAAGTCGTAATTCTACAAGAATAAAGTCGTAATATTACGAGGAAGAAAGTCATAATTTTACGACTGGTAAAAATATTACAACTGTTTTCTCATAAAATTCAGACTTTATTCTTGAAGCGTGTTTAATAATTTTTGTGGCCCTAATACTACGTCGTAAGCTTCAGAAAATTCTTTTGTTTGTTTTTTTGTTATCTTGTTAGAGAACATGTTGTGCAATAAATACTTAAGCATGACAGTCAATTCAACTTCTCTAGTAAAGGTTATAGTACATTTTAGGTTCATTCTTACATCCTAGAAAAAGCCAACTAACACCTTAACTTTTGTGAGTAGTGTAATGCCCTGGTACTATGATTTTTTTTAGCTTCAAATAGGAGAAAAATAGCTTCTCTTATATGAAACTAAAAAAGGAAGTGCAGCATATTTCAACACTTTTCTTAAGAGCATTTTTATTGTACACCACAACTGAGCAGCGACTACATACCGTTTTTAATTGTCTTTCTCTCAAAGGTGTTTCTAACAGATGTGTTGTTCACTGTCCCATTAAACATGATAAGGATGTTAAAGGAGGTGTTCGCCTGCAGATTACAACTGGTCTGGACACCTTCAGTCACGTAGGAAGCGCATTCCATTAAGTCTGAGATGAAGTCATTCTCATTCTCAGACACTAACCTTTAAAACATAAAGAAAATTGATCATATTCCACACAAATGAAGCTTAAAGAGTGCTAATAGAGATAAAACCAAATAAATTAATAAGACTAAACAAAAAGAAAATCCAAAAAACATCCAGATGACCCAGCTTTCCACCAGCACGTACGAAACAATGAGGCACCTAAAAGAGTGAAAAGAATCTCAAAACCTCTCGTGCACTCTGATCTGTGCTTAACCACTTTCGAGGGCGCGGTGAATGTGTAAGTTTGAGGGATCGAGACCAAGCTTGAGCACAGGAGATTTAAACCTGCAACACTAAACTTAGAAAGAGGAGCAGAGTTTTGAAAGGAAGAACGATATATTTGAGAGCAAGAAGAGACTTTGTGAGTGTGAGAGCAGAGTTTTGAGAGACTGCAAAATTATATTTGAGTGTGGAAACAAGAAATCTTGCTCTCAAATCAAACAACTGAGCTTTTGATTAAAGATGGAAAAATACTCTCTTTGTTTTTATACACTGTAAGTGAATTCAGGCGTTAAGTTAAATACAGTTTTGTTCGTACATACCAGACGATTTGTGGACATGTATTGAATGGTTTGTATGGGTAGGAGCTTTGTTGAATACGAAACTTAGATTTGTGATCCTAAAGGTAAAAAAAAATGTGTGTAAGAGATTATTTGTGCTAATTTCTAAATACCTGTATGTGCATTTGAACACACATTTGCAAGTACCTAAAGTTGCTAATCATGTATTACACACCCACAGTAATATTGAGTCAACTTTTTTCTCCATACTTTCTCTGATCATCTACTCATCATGCAGTCTTTTTCACTCTGCCTTTGAATAGCATGCTGCAAAGAATTAACTTTTAGTCTTTGCGTAGACATAACTGATATCTGCTCTGCCAGGTCTCTTCCTTTTTAGCAGCTATTTCTGGCGTAAGAGCTGCCTGCTTCAGATATGTGGTTTTACTGGCCCACCCAGCAGTGGGTGTCCTAAAGTTATGACATGGCTAGGAGGATATTAATGAATATTAATGGAAGGAAATTCATTGCAAAAAAATTTATATCTAACCAAGTCTTACAATCTTATGCTCAACCAAAAAGTCTTTTTGAACTTGTTTTGAGACTGAGGTACTAACAAGAACAAGAGAATTATTTTCTTATTTCAGGAAATCTTAACAAGAGTAATTATCTTACTGCTCTGGTCACTTTATTATAGTCTGAATCTTCTCAAGTTAGGTAGGTTTTTTTTTCTTTATATAGAGATGGCTGGTCTAATGGTTAGCACTGCTGCCCATAGCAAGGTCACTGGTTCAAGCAGGAGGGAGGGTTCAAATGGGGCTTTCTTTCTTAAGATAGCTTATTTTTGCACATAAGGCTCTCCTTGATATTTGAATATTGTTCTTTATTTTGATTATTGTCAGGTTACATGTTTATGCTGGCCTTGACGAGGGGAAAAATATACGGGGAGAGTGAAGACAGTTAAAAAGATTCAATGCATAGAAAAAACAACAGCAACAACTATACAAACAAACAGAGAAACCAGCCATCCAGCTGCTAAACCTGGAAAGAGACTTAACGGAAAACATCCTACAGCTGCTGAAAGAAAATAAAGCAGACAATCATTTGGAGCACCCATAGGAAAACAAACTGAGAGAAACATCACCAGCAACACGTTTACAAAAACGTAACTGTAGCTATAGGTGAGGACAACACAGTCGACGCATGTGTGTTAGTGAACGTGAGTGCAAAATATAAGGAATGAATTGTGTTCAGTGATGAGTGAGACAAATGCAACCTCTTGATTTCTGTGTGGTTTCTCATGCTGCCTTGTGCTGAGCTATTATAACTGTTGGAGGTCAGAGTTGGCTGGAGTCAATTTTTCCTCCTCCTCATTTTGGGTTACATGGCCAAAAATGGGTCTGGTCCCAAAACATACAAGACTCCCACAGTACTCAAAAGTCCTTGTGTGCAGCCAATAAAAACGTATCATTAACAAGGGACTTAGCCTTAAATGAACACCAGTTCATTTCCCTGAAGTCCATGATAAAACAACCTCACTGGTGTGTATCAGGAAGTGTTGCAAAACAGCATTGCAGTTTACACTGTCCAATAGTGTATTTCATGATACCAAGTATACTGAGTCAACATCCTTTCTTCTTAGTATCAGCTTTCAGACTAAACATGAACATAAAAAAGTAAAAAATATGCATACTGATAGAAAAAGCGGAGATCAGGAGTGTCACTCTTTTGGGACCAGGAGCAGCGAGCTGCAGTAGCGTTATAGCTGTAGCACTCAATGTCTTTCACCAGCTCTGGGGGGAACAGAAACACATACACAAATCTTCATTAACAGGCAATATGTGGTTAAAAAAGCCAATATTTCATGAAGTCAGAGGTTCGTTCTGCATGAAAGCACTTAAACTGAAGCAGAAAATGGCTACCTGGGTAGCTGACGGTGAGGACCGCTTTCTCACTATCACTACCATTACAATGTGTTGTAACAGACCACTGCAGAAATCCTCCATCCATTATCATGTAGACACTGTACTTGTGGGTCGTCAAATCGGGCTTTAATAACAGAAAGAAACTGTGAAAAACACTGAGCAAACATATTTATTCCATTAAAGACATTATGCAATCATGTGTCACACCTTAAAGCACCAGTACAGAATTTAATACAGTCAGTGCTACAAATTCAACATTACAGACATGGGTTAAAGTAGTTTAATACTCTAGAGGCACTTTTTCTTTGTTTGTTTTGTTTGTTTATTTTAAAATAGAGCCACAATGATTTTTGCATTTAATTTGCAGACTCTATGAACCCAAGATATTTCACGTTTTGAATTAACTGTTAAACAACATTGTTCCACAAAGAACGATTGTAAAGAATTAGCATATTTCTCCCTGTAACGTGCAGGATATCATCAGGAAGGAAGAGGGAGGAAGTGGAGGAATTTCAGTGCATATAGAGGAGGAGTACAATTCTAAGCTTATCTTCAATCAGGTGCGGAGACTGGCTTGAATGTTTCTTGGGTGTTTCAAAGATCTGTTTTCAAATGCTCCTCCAAGCTACGTGTTCAGAGTATTTTGATAGTCTCTCCTTATTCACCAACCTTGTGTTTTTACTTACAGCCATCATCCATAAAAAGCCAAAGACCAGGATTCCCTGAGACTTTGGCTTTTGTTGTAGCTAACACAGCTAGCATCAATCTCAACCCAAGCTACAAATGATGGCATGGATGAGTTGTCGCTGGTTTGGGAGAATATTTCTAACAGGATCCTTGAACACATTACTGACTTCTTTTACAAGCAGAGCTCTTAATAAATGCTGCAGCAGGAAGCCAAGTTTCTGTTTTCTGAGAACTTGCAGGTGTGTACGTACAAACAGATAAACAGAGCAAGAAAAGCTTGTCGAGAGCTAAGTTTCCTGCTGACTGATCCCAACATGTCAAGCATCAGGAAATACTTCAGAGAAGACAGCTGCCCTGGATCTTTAGCCAGCATGATTCCTTCCAAATGGAAGGAAGCTGGGAACGTCTGACTGGCTGATCTTGTCGTATCCCTGGTGCAGTACTCAGTCATGCTGTCCTGGATACTGCGTTCCTCTTGACACCATCTAAGGCTCTGATCAATAGCAGGTGGGGTGCGATGGCTTTTACCAACACATTTACCACTGTCTAAAGACAAGAGACTTTGAGTGGGGAAGATTACGTGCAATGACAAGCTCTTAAGCCTGACTGAAATTTTTCCAAGATGTTAGTGTTTTAAAGGAGCTTTTTCTAAAGAAAACTAGATGATCCGACTGAATCCAGTAAAGTTTTTCAAAAGGTGTGTGAGAATGATGTTGAAAGAGCAATTGGTAGATTTTGTGAGATTGTGTTAATGATTTGGGCTAAAGAAACTAACTTAAAATCCTTACAAACAGCAGAACAATAGAGACTTTATTGTATGAGACCTGAAGCCTATCTTTTTCCATTGTTGCTCCTCTGTCTTACATAGGTGAGGAAAGCACAAATAAAGAAGAAGGTTTTTAAAAAGTCAGTATCAGCCTATCACATTCTACAGAATGACCCATTAATTTGAGTCAGGTGTGTTGGAGCAGGGAAACATCTAAAACCTGCAGGACAGTGGCTCTCGTGGGACCAAGTTGAATAGCGCTGGTCTAGAGTCTGACCGTGGTTATGAGCTGAACAAAAACTGTCTCAGTAAGGTTAAAAGAATTTATTGTTTGAAGAAAAACAGAATTTTGTTCTTTAAATTGATTAAATCAACAAACGAGGATTACAAAAAACAAACATTAAATACTGCTTCATACTTTCTTCTATAAAATCAAAGTAAAATAAAATATAAAATTTTCTTTCTCCATGAAAGTCAGATTTTGATTTGGAGTTATTTACAACCCCAATTCCAAGAAATTGTGACACTTTGTGAAATATGTCATCAACCCATATTTTATTTCTGGTAGAACATAAACAACATATGAAATGTTGAAACTTCATTTTAGCATTTAATGGAAAATATGAGCTTATTGTGAATCTGATGGCCACATCACAATTATTTGGAATTGGTGTTAACTTGACATGTATGATTAAATACAATCAGATTCTGGGAAAATTTAAATAAATTAAAGAATCTGAAGTACACTGCTCCATAAGTAGTTTTTTCTTCTCTTTTCTTTTAGGTATTCATGTCCATTATTAGACATAGCGGAATATTTTATTAAATTTTTAATTAGACCTATAAAAAGAAGAAAGAAAACTGGGCACAAGACACACATGAGCTTAAAATATTTCCTTTTCTAAAACAGTAAATATCTTTATACTTACAGAGTATTCAGCATAGTCTGGGTCCCTTGGTTCTACTTGTGCCGTATATGTGCACTTTGTCACTGAATGCTTTGGTGGCTCCCAGGACAACTCAGATTCAAAGGCAGCAATCCACCTCTGGGATAGATTTTCTGGTGGTAAAACTTTATTTAATGCAGAGAAAAAGAGAAATATATTAGAGATAAACACAACTTCATCATTTTGATCTACAGGTTTATTTATTTATTTTATTTGGCCAGTTCCTGTAATTCCTATTCCTGGATCCATCTATATTTGGAAAAGCAGCTATGCCTTTAGGACATGTCTGGGGAAAATCAGACCACCAAACAAGCTGCTGGCAAACATCAGTGCTGTTATTTTTCCGGTTGGTGCCGTGAGAAAAATCCCGTTTCCGACCATTGTGGGAAAATAGCAATCGTGTGTATGTATATTTAAGAACGGTTACGGCGACTGTGTTTTGTATCTCAAACATAAATCTACGCCTTCTGCTGCGTATGTCAACTTTTTTATTGTAACATTGGGTGGAAAAAAACTTTAAATGATCCATCTTCCTGGATACGTCACGTGAGGTCGGAGATTTGTTATTACGTCACTACTGGGAACTGTATCAGATAACCTGGGTCATGGATGTCTGGGAAAAACTTTTTTTTTTTTTTTTCAACAAATAAACAAACTAAAACAATAAACGGTATGTATACAAAGATTGTCTCACCTCTTGTGGCTGCAGCTGCTAAAAGGAGAAAATTAAACACGACAAGTCCCAAACTTTTAAACATCTTGTTATTCTACTTATTTCGAACTTCTTCTTCTTCTTCGCTTTTCTTCTTCTTTTAGTGTGGAAAAAACAGACTTTTCTCGCTTCTGAAACTGTCCTGAAGACCGCCGTCTGGTTTCAAAACCTTCTGTTTGTTAAAGAGGAAAGGAGCAAAATCAGGTTTACTTTCGCTTCCAGCTCTTTTAGGAGCGGAGGCATGAAAACTGGAGGCTGGAGGGTGGCGTGCTCCTCTCGTTTGGGAACATGACTGAGTGTACGTGTTGGGTGTGGACTATGAGTATATGAGTAAATATGGGCAGTACATAAATAAAGGAACTTAGATTCTAAGAGGTAGTCTGAACGCAGGACAGAAGAAGTCATTCAGTTTTAGACACCTAGATTATTACTGAACACAGACTCAGTCATAACTGATTACAAGTCCTAATAACATTTATGTGCTGACTGTTCACTATAGGCAATAAAGTATCCTTGAACTAGTTCATTTTCTTTTTAAATGACTAGGGGAAAACCCAAAGTTCTCGAACTGTCTAAAAACGTGCTTTACAGGTTTATCTGAGACTGATATGAGATATCCAGGTAATTTAAATCCATGTGCTTTCAACGTCTGACAGTCTACCTAACAGTTTCTTCTCAGATGTACACTACCATTCTAAAGTTTGGGGTCACTTCCCTATTGAATCCCATGACAAAGTGACCCCAAACTTTTGAACGCTAGTGTACATTTCCACCTCCTACTATCCTGTGGGACTTCCTGATTTACACTGATAAACTGCTGCTGGTGGACCAACTGGACATCGGTGGCCGACAAACTACACAACTAAAACACAGGGTATGTATTACTGTGTATGTGAGCTCAAAAACATTACAGACACTGAGCCTGTTTTTACTAAACATGTTTAAACTCCCACATCCACTTTGAAAACCTCTCTCTTTGATTAAAGAAACTGTTGCAGCTCAACATTACCACAGATTAAAAAAAAACAAAAACACAAAACTATATATGTATAACTTATAACTTGTAAAACATGAAATAAAATTGGGAACTCAAGATTTAGGTTAGCATTTTAAATAAGGAAAGTGAGAAAAGTGGTTCATATCTTTGGGAAATTATAAAGTTAATGATTAATAATAGCATATAGTCTCTCTTAAATTAATGTTACAAAAACACACACATTCATACATTATATATATATATATATATATATATATATATAAATAACATGCATCAGAGGTCCATAATTGTTACTGGCAATAACCAACATCTTTAAGCTGGAATATGGTCTTTATTTCCTTTTAAACTGCGACTACAAAGAAATAACACATGTAAATACACCTTTGCAACACACACATCTGTTGTCTTACTATATGGTTAGCAGCAAAAACCACAAACAGACCAACAAGGCTGAAGTAAGTGCCACAAAGCAGAAGAAGAAGAGCTGCTCTCATTTTGAGGAAGGAAGAGCACATAACTGATGGTGTTGAAACATCAGTTGGACACTCTTCATCTGTGATAAGGCAACAATAAGACTGCACAAAGGCAACATACATAGTGCAAACACACACACTTGTAATTCATTTAATGTTTTCTCAGATATTTATACAAATCACAGTTCCCTTGAAAAGAGTTTGGAAGTTGCGTATGTGAAGACCACCAAGATTTTCCATCGTTACCTTGTGTGAGAAAACCCTGATTTCCATCCAAAGAATGGAACACAAAGAAAGTTAAAGGAAACTAGTGTAAGCCCAACACAGTCCTGGTCAGCCGGGACAACAGCTTCATTCTCTGTTACAATATCAACATTTACTTTTGTACAAATATTTATACTCCTATCCCACTGTTCAGAGGGAAACTTTAGCACACAGCCACATGAACAGGAATCATAAAATAGGTTATGTTCTATCGAGATCACAGTCACATTTCATTTGCTACTTTGAACAATTTAAGCACAGCTCATTTACAGAATCCAACCAAAGCATTCACCCCACCCTCGTCTTTCTTTTTGGTTATTATTGTCGTCTTTATGTCTGGGTCCACGGCAAGGCGGCTGATTTTAGGGGTGACATGTTCGTATCTCGTCCATGGAGAACTTCGTCAGCATGCATTTGCTCTCCCAAGGAAATCATTGTTTTTTTTGACAGCTTTTAATGGTTGAAGTCCTCTCCTGACTACAGTCCGGTCTGTACAGCACAGATTCCATGCAGCGAATTCCTGATTCGGAGCCAAGCCCGAAGCTTTTTTCCTGAAGGGGTAAGTGGGATAAATCCTTTCACCTTACTGCTACGTTAGTAAAAGTCCCTGATTGACTCAAGTTCAAGTCCAGCTGCACTGCAGATATTTTTATGAACATGTATGGTACATGTCAGAAATTTTCCTTGAAGGGGCTCTTTTTGGGTAAAAGAGTGATGTTTTTGGATTCACATGGTTCAGGCACAGGTGTGTACAGCGGTACCTGTACAGGCTGAAAAATAAAAATAAAAAGTGTAAGAAGTTTCTATGGAGACAGAACACGAAAAGAGAGCCTTGAAATTTTGATGCTTTTCTAAAACGAACCTTTTTAGCTGACTTTACACTCATCATTTCCTTAAAAAGGTCTGATGGTTCTGGGATCTCAGGACAGATTATTGATCTGTGCCTACAAACAGATGCAAATAAACAGCATGTTAGTAACAGAGAAACACTGAGGTAAAAAAGTTTCTTAGAAATGAAAAACACTTTTTGTTAAAATGATTGACTTGTTTGTAGACTCTGAAGTATATCATTTCACCCAGAGGCTTGCAAATAACTTGCATCATGTTCAGGTGTGCTTTCAGGATGCCAAAGCTTTCCTGGAAAAATGTTGTGGGGGAGGTGAGGGCACATCACTATTTCCCCGAGGAAGTCTAAATTTACTGGCATGTTCCCTCAGTACTACATTTCAGCATATGAATAAACAGTTGTACTCATGTACACTTATTTAGATTACTGGTTATAGAATAAACTAAAGCACTGTGTTAAACACCCACCAAGACCCATCAATCACATCAGGTAAGAGTGAAGTTGTGGGACACTGAATATTTAATAACTTTCAGCAGTTTTCCAGAAAATGTTGGGTTTGTAAAATGCTCTACCTTTTCAGAGAAACACTAGTCACTACCTGCACTTAGTGGTTTTTATTACAACAAGGACCCAAACCACTTGATTTGATCTCGGTAAAGTGTTTTTTCCACTGTTTATTAGTGTTCTACGTTACATGATCAGGCCTTGACCTACACCTCTTTCATACACAGATTGCTCTTGAGCAGTTTAATGTAGAACTTTCTGGGTGTTGGATGAAGATCTTCTTAACATGTACCTCTTGAAGCAGTAGAAGGACAGCATGATGCAGATGAAGAGGATAACAGGGATGACGATGGCGATGACAGTGGCTGTGCTGGTACAAGACACTTCGGCTTCTATGATAAAAAAGAAACAAATTCTCATCAGCTTTTAAAAAATGATTTCAGACTTATAGCTCAAGTCAGACTCTGAAAACCCAAACCTTCAAGGTATCTTTGCTCCTACATTTATAGATTCTGCTGAGTCATCCTATTTCCTCCAATTAAATTCAATAGTAAGTTGTAGCAGGATACAAAGAGGTCTAAATTAGGGAGAAACTAGAGTGTATGAAGCACGAAGGGATTTGCTTATTAGCATAGTGTCCACACCTGGTTGAGTCTGGTAAACAGGGTCATAGATAAACACAAAGAAGAAAAAAACAGGAATCCAATTAAAAAGTCTCATTGCACTTCAACCCCCAACAGATGGCGCACTTGTTCCATAACAAACCAGAGTACTTTCCAAATGTGGAACTATGTTACTATGACTACAAAACCACAATAATGCACCCTACCATGCCCCAGTAACAAACTGGCATAACTAAATTGTTATAATTTCTAGCATTTTAATTTCAGCAGTCTCTTCACTGTTACTTGTCACCTACTGGGAGCACTGGGATGTTTCATGAAATAAAAAACAAAGGATGTCCCTTAAAACTGAGGAACTCTATCAAAACTTTCATTATCTCATTGGTCTCTCCAGTTCACAAACACAGAAATAGTGTAATTAAAAGAAGAAGTGATGCATCGGTGGTGGCCAATCCCAGCCATGACAGAATAACTGAAGGCAAAGGTAGTATACAACCTGAACTGATGAGTTCAAATATTAGATTACATGCCAGTTTTCCCATGAAATACATGTCTTAGTAAAACGTAAATCATTTAATCACTTCTGTTTCATACAACTAACATGTTTAAAAAGCAAATATTTAACATAAAGTAGCTGAAGCAAATTTATTTAAATCTCATGTTGGTCTGTAAACACATCATGACAGAACAAGTAAGCATAAGAAGATGGACAGTTACCGTGAGTTTTGACAGGGCTGTTGTCACTGGAGACTTTAGGGCAGAATTTATTGGTCGTAACGTTGTACTGAAACTCGTACTTGCAGCATTTATTGTAGGGAATGTCCAAATGCCCTACATTCCTTGTGGTCATGTGCTGCTCAGAGGAAATAAGAAGGACTTAAAGCCACAGTGTTGTGTGTTAAAGCTTAGGACAGACATTTAGGAAATAAAACATTTACTTACTTTTTTTTCATTGCATTCTTTGTACCAGACACTATATGTCAATGTACAGTTTCTTGTAACCTCTGGAGGAGACCATGTTAGTTTGAGATAATCTCCCTTCTCTTTGATGGTCAACTCTGGCAAATCAAATCCTGGAGAGAATAAATAACATGAAAAAATTCTATATTTTACTGGTATTTGACAGCTAAATTTGAGAGTGAGCTAACATTTAATATATATTTCTACAGCTTTTATTGATACAAAAAAAATCTATTAGAAGTAGTAACAAACCAAGTTCAGGTTCAAAGGTGTTCATTTTATCTTCAGTTTCCACAACCACATACGTATATTGAAAATCCTCGCAGAGTTTCAGAAAACATGTCCACCTTTCTCCTCTGCTGTCCATGTTATCACATTGTTGTAAGTATCTGCTTTGGGTTATTCCACAATTCCTGAAATGACAAAACAAGCCACTGACAAGATGCTCATTTTCTTTCTCCATCCATCCATTCCTCCCTCCCTCCGCCCGTACGTCCGTCCATCCATCCATCCATCCATCCATCCATCCATCCATCCATCCATCCATCCATCCATCCATCCATCCATCCATCCATCCATCCATCCCACTCTCTTAATCCATTTCAGGACTGGTGGGGGGCTGTTGCTTATCACAGTTGCCATTGGCAAAGAGGTTCGGTACACCCTGGATAAGTCACCGGTCCATCACAGGACCAACACAGAGACAAATGACTACATAAGCACACACACACACACACTCCTTAGATATGCCTCAGAAAATATCACGAGACATATCTTGTCCTGAGCTTGACCAGTAATATGGTGAGATCACACCGTGTCATATGTCTCAAAATATTAGCATCTGACAGTATGAAGCCACTTGTAGAATTCTCATCCTACTCAACTGTTGTAATTAGACTCAACTTACCTCCATAAAGTAGTGTGCAGAGTTTCCTGGACTAAAAGCCTCACTCTGCAGCAGAGGAATTAATACTTCCCTCCATCACTGACTGAAGTAGGTGCCAATAAACTAAAGACACCAAACTATAACAATACTATTTTACAGCGCATTTTTTTGTACGTTTCATTGTGTTTGGGTTGCACGTAGAGAGATGGGCGGGCTTGACTGTGTCACTGATGAAAGGGGGGACCTGCAGAAAAATTGGGGAATCACTGAATTAACCCAAAAGGCATGTTTTTGGACTGAGGAGCTAGAGAACCCACAGAGACGATCATGTAAACTTCAACAGAAGCAAATCCGTGGCCTCTGTGCTGTTTTTTTCTTCATTCACAAACACAGAGATTCTGTAGTTCTCTCACGTGCTACTCGATGACATCTTGGCTAATGATCCAGGGTGGAATATTATGGGAAATTTTCAGCAGATGACTCATTAGATCACTCACAGGGGCTCTTTTTACGCCATGGTGTGTATACAGCTGCAGCTCAATGCTAAAATGTGTCAACACGAGGAACTTCAGTAAAATCTTGAAACAGTTTTAAAAGCTTAATGTTTTATGTGATTTTTAAAACATTTTGCTCATTTTTGTGGTCCTGGTTTAACTTAAAAACATTATTGTAAAGCCAAACATCACCCTTTATCCAAGGAGTTTTCATTTTATTCCTCAGTCCACCACACGTATTATTACTGTGTAGACAAAATTCTAGTACCTTCAGTGAAATCATGTGAATACTCAACCATAGTAATTTTGGACCACGCCCCTATTCTGATGGATCTGGAATTGTCTCCTAAACTAAAGCATTCTCAATGGCGACTTAACACAGAGCTGTTATCTTCAGATGCATTCTGTAAATTTAGAATCAGAGAAAATATTTTTTTATCTAAACCAATAGATCTGAATTACCTCCGCCTCCCTCTTGTGGGAGACTTTGAAAGCAGTATTGTGAGGTGTGATTATCTCATATAATGCTAGAATTAGTAAGCAGAGAAAAAAACAATGTGAGTTGCTTGAGGCTATTCAGCGCATTGACCGTCAGCACTCACGAACCCCTAATATTTTATTTTATTTATTTATTTTTATTTAACCTTTATTTATCCAGGAAGTCCCATTGACATTGAAAACCTCTTTTGCAAGGGAGTTCTGTTAATTTCCAGTCCTTTTGCAACATGTTGCATGAGGAAGGGGCAGAGAAGACAAAAGCCCTTTTTCCCAGTTCAGTGCAACAAATGATTTGACCACAAACCACACAAATCAACATATCAATCTTAGAACTGAAAGGCTCAAGCTCCAAACAGAATTTGATATAATCTCAACAAATAAGGCAGAGTTTCTCTTAAGATTTACCAAGAGCACACACTATGAACATGGAGACAAGTCCAGTAAACTACTTGCTATGCAACTGAAACACCTAGCCACTTCCCGATCCATTATCCAGATTCGCAAAACCCCTTCTATAGTGGTCTCAGATGAAAAAGAAACTAATGAGGTATTCTCTCAGTTTTACACAACTCTTTACAGATTGGAAGTTCCATCTGACACAACCGTAATGCACAACTTTTTAGATGAATTAGTCTTCCCTGTAATTGATGAAACACCCACTTGTCAACCTGAGGCTCCACTCTCTCTAAATGAAGTCTTAAACTACCTTTAATCAATGCAGATCGGTAAGACGCCCCGACCTAACGGTTTTTCTATTGAATTTCTAAAGAAATTCTTGGACCAACTTATTCCATTGATGCTAGATATGTTCAACGATTCTTTAGAAAAAGGGACCCTTCCTCCATTTTAAACTCTATTTCGCTGATTCCCAAACCCAATAAAAATCTAGAAGAGTGTAGCAGCTGGAGGCCGATTAGTTTGCTCAATTCTGATATTAAATTATTAGCTAAAATTCTTGCAAGCCACATGGACCCTTGCCTTCCCAAAATTCTTTCTGATGATCAAACTGGTTTTATAACATTGTAGATTACTAAACGTAATACTCTCCAAACCTAACACAACAGAACCCGAAATGGTTATTTCAATGGACGCAGAGAAGGCCTTTGACCGAGTGGAGTGGGAATATTTATTTTCTGTTCTCAACAAATTTGACTTTGGTCATAGATATATTTAATGGATTCGGCCATTATATAATAACCCCACAGCATGCGTTATTACCAACTCTACCCGGTCAACGCCATCTTTACTAACTCGGGGTTTGCCGCCAAGGATGCCCCCAATCACCTTTATTATTTGCTCTCGCTATTGAACTGCTGTCCCTTGCCCTTAAAAGCTCTCCTGCTTTTACTGGCATCATCAGAAATTGAATTGAACACAAGGTCTTGCTGTTTGCAGATGACCTTCTGCTGTACATTTCCCGCCCTACTGCCTGCATGAACGTGGTCTTACAGATTTACTAACATTTGAATCCTTCTCAGGCTATAAGTTAACATCAGTAAGAGTGAATGTTTCCCTCTCAATGACCTGTAAAACAGCTCCCAGCCCAAATGCTACCTTTCCATTTGATGCCCCCCTCTTTCTGCTTTTTAGGTGTTAATATCTCAGATAACTTTTCTTATATCTATAAAAACAATATTTTAAATTTGGTTACCCAAATTAAATCTGACCTCAAGCGCTGGAATGCTCTCCCTTTATCCCTTATAGGAAGAATCAACAGAATAAAAATTTAATGTAGTTCCAAGACTCTTGTTTCTTTTCCAGTGTTTACCGGTCTACCTTCCCAAATCTTTTTTTAAAGATCTCAACCAGCATATTTTATCTTTTATTTGGGTGGGAAATACTCCTAGAGCCAAATTCTCTACTTTGCAAAGATCAAAACAAAATGGCAGTCTTGCACTCCCCAAATTCCTAGCATATTATTGAGCTGCTAATATCCCCAAAATTTTCATGTGGTATAACCACCCCAAAACTGGTTGGTGTCAGATGGAATCATGGTCATGTGACAGCGTATCGTTAGCAACTCTGATTTGTGCCCCTCTTAGCTCTTATCCTTCAAATTACACTTTTAATCCTGTTATTTTAAAACGCTATAAAAATCTGGAGGCAGTTCAGGCCCAAATTTAAACTCTCCTCCGCTTCACTGCTGATGCCGATTGTGACAACCCTCTATTCTTACCTTCGCCTGTTGACCTAGCTTTTGCTTTATGGAGGGACAAAGGTATATTTTGCTTAAGACAGTTGTTTACTGGCAAGACTTTTGCCTCTTTTGACAGTCTTAAAACAAAATTTAATCTCCCACAATATCATTTATTTAGATATTTTCAAGTTCATAACTTTGTGCACCAAAATTTCTTAAACTTCCAATATTTACCACCTAACTTGCTCACCAAGACATTCTTTCCATTCCTACCGACATATCGCAAATTAATTTCTGTAGTTATGAGATTAATATCATCCATATCACCTCCCCTCGCAGTTAAGGACATTTGGGAACATGAATTGAACATTACCTTTGAAACTGACTGGTGGGAGAAAGTCTTAGAAAGGATAAACACCACTTCCCCTTGTGCTAGTCTGACACTAACACAATTTAAGGTTGTTCATAGAACACATCTCTCTAAAGTTGGACTCAAAAAATTATTCAACATGAGTCATAGGTGTGATAGGTGCTCTATTTCCTCGGCCAATCATACACAAATGTTCTTCTCTGGTCCAAAATTGGGTTTATTTTGGTCCTCTTTTTAATGACACATTATCAAAAGCTCCCAACCGACCTCTGATTCCCTACCCTTCTATCTCAATTTTTAGTGTTCCTGAAGATTTTGGTCATTTCACTAATAGGGAAAATAATATCACTGCTTTTGCGTCACTTGTAGCTCGCAGATGCATTTTACTTCGTTGGAAAGACTCAAAACCACCTTCCTCTAATTCTTGCCTGAAAGACCTAATGTCTTTTCTATATTTAGAAAAAATTAAATACACTACTGTTCCCATGTTAATTATTTAAAAAAAATTTTATGAAGGTTGTGCAGTTTTTCTATTTTGTATGTTCTTTACTTTTGGTAAAACCTTAATAAAAAAGCATGTGGAAAAAAAAAAGTCTAGCAACAGACAGCTGTTGTTGCACCACAATATGTGGTTTATAAGACCAACCAGAAAGGTTTTTTTACCCGTTATTCCTTACCTGTAGGAGAGCGTCAGTTTCTGAGATGGATCAACTGGGATCCAGGAACAGTCCAGTCCTCCGGGTTTAATAACACATTTGAAGTTCTTCACCAGCTTGGCTGCAGAGTACAGAAACAAAAATGTTACTTAACATAGGGCCGCACACCTGAATGCAGCATCACCATGGAAACAATGAGTTTAGCTGTTGTTTTATCAATGTTAAAGCTTCTCGCTGCTTACCGTATGGCTTTAGTGTAGAAATGGTTATGCTAGAAGGTTCACTTTCACTCCAACCACTGCATTTCTCGCTAAACGTTGTAATGTTGAGCTTCAACTGACTGGAGGACTTTGGCTGCATTAGATGTTTTGCTTCCAAAGTCAAACCTGTACATTGCTGAAAGACATAAAACATGTTTAATGAACCTGCTGCAGAAACAAACACATGAAATCAAGTCAGAGTTTCACATAGAGTACCTACAACTGACTCAGGAGAATGATTATGTTTAAACCTTGTTTCTTCTTCATGTGATTTTCCTTGTTTTACTTTGTCACAAACAGTGGGATGCGAAGAACAATGTCATTGCTCTTCTAGCCTAAAGAAAGTTTAATCCTGGATTTACTAAGCTGTGCAAATTAGCTTGTCGTAAATTAAAAATTGCACTGACGGAAGTGTCCAATTATGAGAGTGGCTACAGCCGATCTACAAACACGGGCACAACCAGTTTATTCTAATAATGGCCGAATCAACCAGGAGCAGCTCATATGATCAGAGCCTCAAACAAGCAGAGCTGCTGATAATCAGAAACCAGTTGTTCACCAGTGTCTCTCGCTCAGTGTTTTTATTGTTAATACTCAGAACATGTGAGGATGAATCTGATCATCTGTTCAGGTATATTTCAGATGCTCTCTTTGTCTTAAATAAAAGACTGCTTATTAGTGCCATAAGACTTTACTTTATCAGTTTACTACATTCAGACATGTCAGTGTCTTTATCTTTGTGGTCTACCTTTTATGCAACAAGCCTTGGCTAAGAAGCGACTTGTTTGTGCCTGTGCACATCTATCTTTTTGTGTAAGATGCGTAAGCTGTTTTGTGGATAGTTTATTCTTGATTTTCTGAAGATTAAATGTTACACAACTGACAAAAAAACAAAATTTACATTTCCAGATGTTGAGAAAACATCTAGTCCGGTGTGGTAAGACAATAACAGACAGACAGTGGCATTTCTGGTATTGAACCCTCTCAATGAGAAAACCAAGAACATGAGGATGAACAGTAACCTGCACTGTCTCATCCAGTTTCTCCCCCTCCCTCTCACAGGCTATGAGACCAGTTAATAATAAACAAGTGTGGGGAAAGAATGCAAATCTGATGTAAACATATTTGAGGCTCAGACAGAGTAGAATCACAGCCAGAGGCTTTTTTCAACTCTCAAAAAGAGGACCCTAATGTCGCACAAGAAAGACGACAGGAAATGCGTCTGAAGCGAGTGGATCTGTAAAACTGTGAATGATGCAGGTGTTCAGCCTGAATCAGGTGCAGTGTAACATGTAATTTAATTGCACTCTGTGCGATTTGCTAATGACAATGTTTAAATTGTGATTTCAATATAAAAATGATTAATCGTTTAGCCCTAACACAGGCAATCATTCCATGTATTTTAGTAAGCTGTGTAGGGAAATGGCAAAAGGTGGCTGAGCTGTATTTCAACCTTGGACTCGCCCATATTGTAGCTCTTCTTGTCCCCTTATGGGCACTGTTATTTCCAAATGTCATGTGGTCTGTTTCGGTACAGGTGACACACCAGTCCTGATCAGGTTGTTGTCTTCATTCATGAACAATTACAAACATCTGGTCAACTCCATGTGTATCGGTAGATTCGACACATCTGCCGATACCCAGAGTTTGTAAGAAAGATCTCGTGCGCACAAGAAACCAATATTTTAAATTTTTCTTCAGTGATCCCTTTCTGGCTCTGTAGAAGTCCGGTGGGCCATTGGGAGGAAATAAATGTGGCTAACTGGTTGATGCGATAATATAGCTGATGTTTTAAATTAATCCTCCACTTGAGAAAGACTTACCAGGTATGGCTTTGATTGCCCATCTTCATGACTCAGGTTATATATATTATATATGATTTCGCAACCCTCTGGCAGATCTTCAGATTGGCTCCAACTGACACTGTAAGTTAACTGGTCAGGCCAGTAGGATGACAGCCCTGTGGGAGCAGGAAGGCGACGATCTGTGGAGAAAATAACAGACAAACTTTCAGACCTAATGATCTTTTAACAGAATCATTAAAGGTTTTAATCAGATCCACATTCACTGACAGCTGACTGTTACTGGTCCAGTCATCTCTATTTACACAAATCAACACAGGTTGAACCAAAGTGCATCTCACTTGCTAGCTAACATTAACTCAGCTTCAACCTACACTGTAGGGTGACTGGAATAGTTTCTGAATTTCTATCTTTAATATTTGGGTGATCAGGACAACCTGTCTATTCACTGACTTAGGCAAAATTATACTTTGATAAATTTAGTCTCATCACTGAGTTTATTAACCTTCACAACTCTCTTTAATCCCCCCTGAAGAGTCTTTGTTTGCCACAAAAAAACACTTAAAACTTGGGATCCTCTTGTCTTACTGGCAGCACCGATATGATATATATATACATCAGCAAACTCTTTCCTACTTTCCTGTTGGGTTATAAATGGCTATAAATACAGTCGTTTTCACTCAGAAGGAACCCAATTTAGTTTTACCGTCCCATTAAAACTTCTTAACCTGAGGCACGGAAACTCTCCTGTGATCATGTTCGGCCCAGTATGAAGATCTTTAAACACTTTTTACAGCTATAGTGGAGCTATTTGTACATCTAGTTAGAAATTAGACATTAAAAGGAACGAAAAACAAGCTTGGAAGTTAATAAAAGGGGACAGTGAGAAACTGGAAAGTATGGGACGTTAAATTTGAACCAGGAAATCAGTTCAAATTTAATTTTAATTTTCCCATTTGGAAAAATTAAATAGATAAGTTTTCAGTATCAGATTCCCCACTTGGAAAGATGAGTAACCTCATCTCCAACTTCAGAATCCAACATGACTGCCCTTCACATACAAAGTGATGATAGCTGCAGAAAAATGTTTATTAGCAGCAATAATGCTATACTAATTTTCAGATATGCCTCAAGTTTAATTTCAGCAGACATATTGCATGATTTTGTGGTAAAAACTTTGCTCAAAAACCCTGTTGAATATAATCTGATAATAGTCTGTAATTTAGCAGGAGCAGTAAAAACTTTGAAAGTGATATTTGGGCTTTGATTCTGTCCATTAGTTTTTCATTAAATCTGTTACACAAACCGTTTTATTCAGTCTCTGTTATTAAATAAGTTGTTAATTACTGAGGGGGCGAGTCCTAATTATCTGGTATCTGTCGACATAGACAGCAGCATAAATATCAAGACTGACAATGTTAGACAGGGCTCTACAGTTACTAATAAGAGTATTTTATCTGGAGATCTTAAAATGATTCTGTTTTTCCTATTAGTCAGACATCGGAGCATTAAAGTAAACTATGATTCAACTGACAGAAACTGCTTTTGATAATCCAGAACTAACGTTAGGTGTCATGTTAAACTGGACGGCAACATGGATACATTTAGTGTCAGACTAACGACTGTTCACCTAAATGTGCAGTGTTTTTGTTGCTGGGAATAAAATCCAGTGTTTCCTCTGCCATGACAGCATGCCAAGAAATGCTCGTCCTTCCAGATTTCTTAAAATGTTGAAAAAAATAGTTTGATTCTCATCTGTTCTATTTACACATGCAAAGAAACAATGGCGAAGGGTCTTCTTCTGGTGTTTGCCTGGTTAAGTCTAATGTGTTTTAATCAGCTTGTATTGATTGGTCAGTGACCACAACTAAGAGCAAATCGTACTTAGCTTCCAACTTGCAATGGTAACATAACATCCAGATCAGATTTCCGACCTCAGAGGTGAGTTGAAAAGCAGCATAAAGGCAGATTTAAACTCGCGGGTAGTTCCAAGGAGGCCCAAAGCGCACCTCTTTTTTTTCTTTTTTTACATTTTTATTAAATTTTAAGTTAGACAAATACACATAACAAAAATCAAATACAAAAGACAATAAGGTCAATCATATGAAGCAGAAGAAAATTCAAACACTGCAATATAGTGAACATAACAAAAACATAGCTCAGGGGTACAACAGTGACACATATTATAGAGATGAATTCAGTTAATTATAAATGACTAAAGTTTGGATGGCCTTCAGATTTGTTAGTCCATTAAGTGCTTCAAAGTATCGTTTCAGATCATTCTTAAAGTGTTGAGTATTGGGTATCGTACGTGACTACTTACATTTATGTATATGATATTTAGCATACAAAATAAAAAAAGTTCAGAATGAATATATAGTCCTTTCCAACATCAGTCATATCGTAGAAAAATAAAATGTCTTTCTTTCTTAAACTTATTGTAGTACCAAATAAGTTATAACAAAAAAGTCCAATGTCAATCCAGAAAAACTTGACATGGACACAAAGAACAAGTGCATGACATTATCTGGTCATGAGTTACAAAAGGTACAGAATTCCTGGATCTCATTTCTGGATCTTTTAATACTGGGTTTGTAGGTGAATTATTTTAAAATTTGTTTGATTTTATTTGTGAAAAAAAAATTTATTATACCACCAAAATTGTCTAAAAATTAATGTCTTTAAAAATAGCATCCTAGAAAAAAAAATACAGCGGGATAAGGCAGGACAGTAACTCATATGTCTAAGGTATTTATTATTACATTTTTTTGTCCCTAATATTAGTTCTATTTAATGTAATTGCACAATTAAAATTTTCTGGATGAATAAAGCCAGTGTTTCCTTGTATTATTTTCAGGTAAACATCTGGTATAGCATCAAATATTATATAGTACTCTCACACTGAAAATGGTATTCCAAATTAAATTTGAAAATTTTAAAAAATGTAAAATTCTAAATCAGCTACCGTAGCTGACCGCACGCAGACACCGTGCAAGTATAAATCCACTTTAAGACTGCAGCAAGAACCCAGCAGAACCATTTTGTTTCACTGCCTGCATGAAAACTAGATACATACTAAGCTCTTATGTTTTTCTGAAAAAGTGGTCCAAACGCTGTCCATGACTGGTAAAAGTCATAGATCCACCTCTGCATTTGATTATGATATTTTGCAAATCTCAATAGAGTCCAGTTACCTCAAACTTATGTCCTATGACCCCATGTTCACCCTACATACTGCACAAGAAATTAACACATACAAACACAGCTTGATAACTACCTTGTGAAGTCTTTCTGCAAGTTTTCCAACCCATAACAGCCTTTCAGTCTTTTCTTTAATTACGGAAGGAAAACTGCAGCAAAGTAAGAAGTTTCATCTCCCATAAAACTCTTTTCCTCAACAGATTTAAAGGCCCCATATTATACAAAATTCACTTTCTAAAGGTTTTCTATGTGTCGTCATAGCCTGTGTATGAGGCCTAAAAAAGAAAATACTGTCTCCTCTCTCACTTACTTGCTCTACTTCCTAGATCTTTCCCTTTGTGACCTCACGAAGGGAAACAACCACTGCCCCCAGTAGTGGATACTGCTATTGACCAGTCCCCTCAGCTAGCTGAGCCTGCCCTCTAAAATCACAGAACGGGCCCCAGCAAAAGCCAGATCCTCTCCCAGAGAGGGGCGTGGACAGGCACCACTCATGAACAATTAAAGGTTCAGACACAGAAACAGCCCGTTCCCAGTAGAGCTCACTAGAGCCACATTTGGAATGGCTGAAATTATAGACCAAGGCAGATTTTGGGGTAATACGCTTTGAAAACAATGTTGTTGGACCTCTGAAACCCATATGAAACTGGTGAGAAAACGTATACTATGGGACCTTTAATTCAAGTCTCATTAGGCTATGCTCCTGTAAAAATCTACTTTACTTTGCCCACATTTACAAAAAAGAAATTAAGCTCAGTTATTATCCAAACTTGATTTTTATTTTTATTTTTAATAGCACAATTAATGACCAAATTAGCAGCATCGTTTGGGTATGATATATATATATATATATATATATATATATATATATATATATATATATATATATATATAAGATGATTGATATATACCCATATATATAAAACCAGGTATTTGATCACTTAAAAAAAAGCCATTACCTTATGTCTTCTCAATGAAACAACTTAATTGTTGATGTGTTTCCAGACCTCTGCTGGTAAAACACAATCTACGACTATCATTTAACATTTAACATTTAACATTTAACAGCCTCTACTACCATTTAATTAATTATAATTAATTTATTACAAAATTTGTGGCAGTAAATCTGCCCGAGTCATCTCTAACATCTGGTTTGGGTATTACAAACCCAAAGCAGGCTTTTTTTGTGACTGTTTCAAATTTTACCAATTTCAGTTTTGTTGACTGTCATCTCAACTATGTTTTAAAAAATATTATTGTCTATTGTTATAAAAAAAAATAAATAAAAAAAATCAAAGAAACATTTTTCTGTAGTTTTTTTTTCTTATGCGAACTTTAAATTAAGCCCAGGGTGGTTGCCTCAATCCAGGGCAAAAAAAAAAAAAAAAAAAAACATTTATAAGTAAGTAAGTAAGTAAACAGAGTGAGCTAATAATAATAATAATAATAATAATAATAAAAGAAGAGGTGGAAATGTTTAATTGCATAAGTATGGGGATGTCACAATCAAAGATGAGCCATTGATTCCTAGTAAACGAGGGAAAACCTGGAGGTCTGAGCAGGAAGCAACTTCAACAGAAACTGGGAGGGTGCCAGTCCACTGGCCTGCTTTAAAATGCCAAATAGCCATTTTAATATAACGTCACACTACACGCAATTAACCAATATTAACTGAGTTTACTTAATAGAACAGATTAATTGTAACTGCCTACACGATGTCAGGTGATGAATAAAATAAAGAGTCTTTACCTGCTTCACAGCTGATCATGTCGTTAAAAACTATTAAAACCACCAAAAACCCCTGAGCAGCCAACATGTTGTCCTCTTAAGCCTTTGTCGCTTCACGAGCCCGCTCTTTAAATCCAAAAGGGAGTTTTTTTTATTTATTTTTTATAAATGACCGCAAACGGTGGGAAAGGCAGTTGGCACACTATCCAGTTAAAACGGAAAGCAGAACAATTTACAACCATAAAAAGTGGCAAGCAGAAGTGAGCCCAGTCACTTAAACCGCTGGGAGGAGCGGGCGGAGCGGGGCCGGGAGTGGGAGGTCTGGAATGTCAAGTCGCTCCTGCAGGTAGCAAAACGCCACATACGGAGCTCAAAGGTTCAACCCCTCAAATAAAA